>NW_006239052.1:124528-131877 GCF_000226075.1 Solanum tuberosum
CGTGTGGGACACTCTTTGATAATGTGTCCTTGTTGTTTACAATAATTACAGAACTTCTTGCTACAATTGCTAGCAATATGACCATATTCCTTGCAACTGTAGCATTGAGTTCTACTCATATCCCTACCCTTTCCTTTACCTTGAGCAACAAATGCAATAGTGACATCATTTTCTTTCTTGAAAGCATTTTGTGTGACAAGACGTTGCTCTTCACGAAGTAATTCCCTAAAGCAAACATCCAAAGAGGGAGACGGGTCACGATTCATCAAGTTAGAGCGAATACTCTCAAAGTCGGAGCATAATTTCATCAAAAATTGTCTCGCTTGCTTTGCTCATGAACTGCTTGAATCACTGATAGAGATTCAGTAGGTATTTTTGCATAGACAATATCTGTAAATTCAGCCCATAAGTTCTGAAATCCAGAAAAATAATCCTGAACAGAAAGACCTCCTTGAGAGTAATTAGTAATATCATACTCTAACTGAAAGCGTCTTGCGCTATTATCTTGGTTATAAACCTTTTGTAAGTAATCCTACATGGCCTTAGCTGTCTTGTATGGCCTGAGATTAAGAACAATAAGAGGGTCAATTGACCCTAGAATCCATGTCATCACCCGAGCATCTTTAATCTTCCATTCACCTAGCTTTGTTGCATCAGTAGGAGCAGGATCGCTTCCATCTATATGGCCCTATAGTTCTTTGCCAGTGACAAACAACTGAAACTGAAACTCCCAAGAAGAAAAAACTTCAAAGACTCAAGAAAGCAACTAGAATGACCAAGAACAAAATTCCCAGGTGGTAGGACTGATTGTCGATGAACAGTCAACCAAAAACCAAGATTTTCCAAAAACAATTAGAAGGAACCACAAATGACTCTATGAAACAAGACAGCCAAGAGAAGGCTCTAATACCATGTCAATTTTCTGCTGAATGTCTCTCAAAGTGAGAGTCTTTCCTTTATATAGAGAAATAAAGATTATACATCCCTAAAGATCCGTCATTCCTATCCCTAAAGATCAGCTATTCTATCTCTACAAATCTGCTATTCAATCCCTCTAAATCTACCTTGCTATCCCTCCAAATCAGCTATTCTATCACAATATTTATTCCTTTGATTCTACAACAAATGTATATGGTCATGCTAATTTATATCACTATATAATTACATTAATATATACAATCATTTAGTTGTCCATCATGCTAACAGCACGGAGGTAGAATTAGGTTAATTTTGTTGTATTCTTCATGAATGAAAAATTCGAAATATCAAATTTGAGCATGTATTTTGTGGTAGAATTAGGTTATTTGTTATAATTTTGGTGATTCTACAGATTCTTTCGAGACATTCTGTGTCTACAGATTTTTTTGGGACCACTTTGTCTCAAATGGTGTCGCTAACAGGTGCCTTGTTTCTTCGTAAAATTTGGAGTTGTCGTCTTCGTCGATCCTTGTTTATGCTGGAGTAAGGTGTATATAGTTTCCCCTTTTGTTTGTTAATTAATTCTTCTTTAGCTATTACATGTGCCCTCAATCTTCACTTATCTCTTTATACTTATTGATTTGTATCTTCATTTTTTTTTCTTCTAAATCACTAGTTTATCATTCTTCTAAATCTGCATGTCTTTGCTTATTTGCTGTATCTCTTCAATCCAATTGAATATATTCCAAGGCAGTTTGCATTTATTCACAAGTATTCTTTGTAAAAATATTGAATATGGTTGGATCATGATATGATCCAAATGTTTGTTATTACAATGCTTGATAGCTTCTAGGATAGCCAGTGTCTCAGATTTTTTTGGCCCTTACCATATCTGTAATTCTGGCCAGGAGCAAGCATAGCTAAAGGGTCATAAACAGACTTCCTCTGTACAAAAACATCCCATTTTGGACCAAAGTGTGTCCTCTATTGTTCCTGTATTGTTTTATATAAACAAATGTATAATCTTATATAAAATGTTCCACTTAAGCTTACTTGATCCCAATACTTGCTTAGGACAATGCATATATCTAAGGACACTGCAAATATGGTATGTCAACCTTACTCGAGCTTATGTGTTTAGAAACCTTTACTCTATGTCATTCATTTATCTTACAACACTTTTTGTCTATGGTTATAAATATTCAGAGGTAGTGCCATTGATTTGAATTAATGTATTTGTGACTGGGAAATTGAAGGAATGATTCTTGTTTTATTCTTGTTTCATACCGAGGATGAAACTGCTGCAAAATGCTTAGGTTTCATTCTTGTTTGATTATTCTCTACTACTTGCTTTAAAACCCTTCATATTTAATTCTCTCTATATTTGTGTTTTGCACATCTAAAAGCAGATTGCTTGTTTTCCATTTTTCTACTGTTATTCAAGATTAGGTGTGGTACTGAAAAAGTAATATTTAGGCACAAGAACTTTTCAATATGATTCTGCCTAATTATTCTTTTAACATAGACAGACCAACGTAATGATAAATAACGTAAGTTTGAGTCGTTTTATATAAAAAAATGTATAATCTTATAGAAAATGTTCCTTTGTTTAATTTATCAGGTCTGACCCCTTTTCAATATTTGCTTTATCTGGAACTGGAATTAACGGGAGAGCTTCTGGATCTTCAGGGATAAAGAAAGTTGAGGTACTCTTTCCATTTCTGCATATACTGTTACATAAAAATGGTTAAATATGTCTCTAATCTTATAATTTTCTCATGAAAATCTTATAGGTGATATTGTCTGCTAATCTTGTTTTTTCGATGGATAAATCTTGGATTAGAATGCCAAGGACCACAAAAGAATATTTGGTTGGCTTGATTCAGTTTCTAAAATTTGCATTTTTAAATGGAGCTATAGAAGATAGAATGAAATGCCCGTGTCCAATCACATTCGACTTCATCAAGTCAGGCCGAATCACAACCGGAACCATTCAAGAAGCGTGTTGTTGGACGTGAGTCTATGGAGTATTGGACCGTAGAAGCAATAGGTAAATTTTACACTTCTGCTTCCTTTTTCATCATATTTTTTCTTTTTCTTCTCCATTTCTCTTCTTAATCTTCTTCTTGTTGGAGGGGCTGGCAAACTTTTTTCCGCAAAGTCATTTGGTTCGCGGACAAAGTTAGCATCGTAGCTGTTTTAGTTGGTCTTTTTTTATCATCACTGATATTAGGTGTTTGATGGAATTGCAAGTTAATTAGTTGGTGTGATCTATGTAGGTGAGTTTTCCTTTACTTTCTGTCTGTCTCGCTTTCCTTTACCACTCAAGTGTACAACATCTTTCCTGCTTAGACCCCTTATTCTCTTACCTAATGAAAGAGTAGTCCACCTCCTCACTTAGTACATTAGTCTCAAATAAGGCGTGCATTTTTACTTATTCTACATGGTGGTACATTAGTAATAGATATTGTCCTACGTGAACAGAGGGCCACGGATACACATGGCTAAAGAAGAAATCGTTCAAGACGGATAGAACATGCTTGACTTTGTAACAGGACGAGAGGTGTATTTATCGTCTTGGTAGAATGAAAATGATCCAGCTCCTGGTGATTATTCATATCACTGTGATCCTTCAGGATATCCACAGAACATCCTGAAGAAGGGTCAAATGTGATATATCACGCTGGATTAGCAGCCATTTGCAAGCTTAGTTTACTGGAATGTTGAAATATGATTTACTGGAATGTTACTTGTAATTACGAGCTTAGTTTTTTTTTGTCATTTTTAGTATTCAAGCTTAGCTAAATACTACTTCTTTTATTGATATATAGCGGGTTGTCATTTATTGGTATAGGCTTAAAATCAAAATCTTTGGTTATTTCATTTCTCTCTTGTCCATTCTGTCAAATCTTGTTCATAATGAGACATCAAGTGGTGGGTGTTTGCTGCTTCTAATCTCAATCTTGTTGATGTCTCTAACTGCATGTTTCTCCATAGCATGTTCCTGTTACTTGTTTCTTGTTTAAAAACTTCAATTTCGCAGCATGTCTCAAGTTTATAACTGTTTTTTGAACCCTCTTTTGTTTGAGTATTGAGTCTGCATATTCCCTGGTTATATTGATATATGCATTCTCGTTTTAAGCTCATTTTTCCTGTTGAATCGAGTCTTACCTAAAATTTTACTTTCCAAATGCTACATCTCCTTGTCGTTATCTTCTCTTATCAAGAAAATGGAAGAGTGTCAAAAGATGTTCTCCAGTTATTCAGAAAATGATACAAAGTGGCTTCCTTGAACAGGATCTTTGTAACAGATTGTATATTGAAGGCTACCAACTGGCTTTGTTGTCATTTCATTTCTTTTTCTCTATTCCAGATTAAGAAGGAAACAAAAAGAAACTCAAAGTGAAAGTCAAAGAAGTGCTAAATTTATCTGGAGAAGATCGTATTGTGATCAATTTTGATTACCTAGATTGTCCATTTGGAGAAGCACAACCCCTTCTTTATGGTTTTTGTGGAATTTTAGCTGCTGATTCCTCCTTATTTCCAATGCACTTCGACAAATGGCCGAATATGCCTATGTCATACTTTGATCGCGTCTTTGATCAACTCATAGTGGTATAAACTATATATTCTGACTACTATACCTATATTCTTTTCTTGGACCTTTATATTTGGATTTAATATATAAGCTAACTAGTGTTTATTCTTGAAGCCTCGATTTTTTTTTGAGACAACCGACTTAGTTGCACGACGATATGTTTATAATTGTATTTCAAAGAAGTGGAGTGCAAATAGGTTGGACATATGGGAAGTGTTCAGTGATCCACTTAAGAGCAAAACTCAGATTATGGATAATGTTCCACCTGGAATTCCAAGAGATCAGTGGACTTCTTAATGTTAATTATCGTTATAAAAAAGAAACATAGGTATATATATTTAATTGTTTCAACTAGTATGTGTAGTCATATAATTACTTTTTAATGATTGAATTTCATGTACCTTTTGTAAGGAAAATGTGAAACAGAAATGCTGAAAATCGAAAGAAACAAATCATTCCACACACAGCTGGATCCAAAGCTAACTCTAGAAGAAGGGGTGAAATGGTTAAAGATTTTAGTTCATTTCATTTTATTTTAGTTATTAAGCTAACTTATTGTGTAATTACTTTTAATTAGTTAAGTTATTCTGAGTTGATTATTTTGCTTATAGATGGCTGAGACCGATCAAATGTCTGGATGAGCATAACTTTATCTTGCTACTCATAAGAATGTAAATGGAGCATATGTTAATGAAGCGGCAAATGTTGTATGTGTAAGTTTCTTAAGGGGGAAATAATAGCACTCCAGTTCCTTGGTTGTTTCAAGTCTGTCCCTTTTCTACTAACAAGTTAAGCCAATCAGGTTATGTTTAGTCTCTTATTTATTTTAAACCTGAGATTCTCTGTTAATGTTTTCGTCATTGCTATTGTTCAAATCAGTTTGATGGTGCCTTGTTTAGTATAGTGTGCTGTCATTTTGAAATGGTTTAAAATCCATGTTTGAGTAAATGATTTAAAATTATGCCTAACTACTGATCTCTCACTTTGATTGAATATGTGCATGTACTTTGTTTAAATATGTGAATGGCTAACCCAGGAAAATCTATTATGTGAATGCCCAACTCAGGAGTATGTGAATACCTAACTCAGGAATATGTGAATGCACTTTGTTTATATTTAGGTAATACATCTCTGTTCTCAATTACTTTTTAACATTTCGATAATGTGTTTTGTGTGTGTACAATACTCAGGAAAAAATTCAGCAAACTTTGAGTCAAAGCACTGTGGATGAGTCTATAATATCACCAGATGATGCAGTTGGCAAAGTGCTAGGAAAAGAGCACTCTGAAAGGGTAAAGTGTTTGGGATTAAGAGTTGTTCCCACTAGAGTTTTTAAACAAGAAAGACCTCGATTCAGCGGTATGAATGCTTCGAGTGTTTCATGTCCATCCAATTGCCAAGAGAACTACAATAAATTATTGAATTCTCACAATCAAATGATGGCTGCTTTCAAGTCATATATGATAATGAAAGAAGGGACATTACTAGAACAATTTGTGGGGTTATTTGCTCCTCCTCCTACAATGGTAAATATAATGTTTACATTCTCTCTTCTTGAATGACCTTATTTATATATCAGGTATGTTAGTTTAGTTGCAGCCATTTTCTGGATCCACTGTGTTTTCTAGTGAAATATCTACTGAGATTAGCTTCTTTATTTCTGGCAAAGTTTTATGAGCAAGGCAGTACTCATGGTCTAGAACATATTTTTGCATATTCTTGTATGTTAGTAATGACCTATTTGTTTATGATTGGCATTGACTTTCATAGTAGAGAACTTAGTATTGTTGTTCACATGCTTAGTGTTAGCTTGCATTATTTCATATTTTATCGGGGTAACATTCTTGTGATTGTTTCTATTTGCTTCAACTTTACATGATCTGCATTTTACAAGTCCTACAGAATGTAAGTTATAAAATGAGAAAGAAAATGTGGTTAAAATTGAAGAAGGTCAAGTTCACTAAAAATTCCCATGATTGCTTCTGGAGCGTAGAATGTGGAGTGTTGTTTGGTCTGGATTAGGAAAAAAGAATGTGGAATTATGAGTATTTGTCTATAGAACTTTGTGGAGTGTTGTTTGGTCTGGATTAATATAAGAGCAAGATAAAAACTTGTGATTATTTTACTATTATGTGCAATAAAGAAGTAGCAACGTCCAGAACATATTTTTGCATATTCTTGTATGTTCGTATTGACCTATTTGTTTATAATTGGCATTTGTATTGACACTCATAGTAGAGAATTTAGTATTTGTTTACATACTGTTGTTGACATACAATATGTAAGTATTTTTTTTTATAAATCACCATAATGATTGGATTAGGTTTCAGTCCTAATCATTTTATTGCATTCAAAAGAGATTACAAAAGAAGGGTGAGAGCATTTATCATATCACTTATTGTGTATTTTCCTTTGCAGA
This sequence comes from Solanum tuberosum, assembly GCF_000226075.1. NCBI lineage: Eukaryota > Viridiplantae > Streptophyta > Magnoliopsida > Solanales > Solanaceae > Solanum > Solanum tuberosum. The sequence continues at coordinate 131,464 of NW_006239052.1, forward strand.
TAGGTGATGCTAGTGAAAATAGTCGTAGTGACAATCGTTGAAGTTCCATGAATAGTTGCAGATCATTTCTTGAGTATGGATGCTAGTGAACTGTCACGCCCCAAGCTACCCCCAAGACGCGGACACGGGATCTAGGACCACAAGTGATCCCAAGCTAACCCTGCTGGCATGATCATGAGCATACTAAAGATAATAAACTGATGCGGAAACTAAATCATAAATAAATCTGAAAAGATAGGGAATACCCATATACTATAACTGAATATATCAAATCTGAGAGTTTAATACAAAAGAAATATATTAACTCAATACTAAGCTGAATCTATCTATGTCTGAAATAAGCCTCTAAACTGACTAGAAATGTTGGGACATGCCCCAACTAGATCTAGCAAAACTGAAACTAAAGACTAAAAG
>NW_006239052.1:133154-148604 GCF_000226075.1 Solanum tuberosum
TGTGGAGTGTTGTTTGGTCTGGATTAACACAAGAGCAAGATAAAAACTTGTGATTCTTTTACTATTATGTGCAATAAAGAAGTAGCAAGGTCCAGAACATATTTTTGCATATTCTTGTATGTTAGTATTGACCTATTTGTTTATGACTAGCATTTGTATTGACACTCATAGTAGAGAATTTAGTATTTGTTTGCATATTGTTGTTGACATACAATATGCAAGTATTTTTTTTATAAATCACCATAATGGTTGGATTAGGTTTCAGTCCTAATCATTTTATTGCATTCAAAAGAGGTTACAAAAGAAGGGTGAGAGCATTTATCATATCACTTATTGTGTATTTTCCTTTGCAGACAGGTGATGCCAGTGATAGTAGTCGTAGTGACAATCGTTGAAGTTCCATGAATAGTTGCAGGTCATTTCTTGAGTATGGATGCTAGTGAACCCTTTTCATCAATAAAAGCAAGATTAGCGAATGACAGTTTTTGTAGTGATTTGAAGTTTCTTGTAATCGTAATGGTTGAAGTGAATGAGATGTTTCAATTTAGTTTGTACAACTAATAGTACACTTTATGATATATTTTTTTGTTGAAATATTTGTTATTTCTTAATACTAATAAGCCCTTTTAGGTTTGACTATGATGTACATGTTAATTAGTCATTAATATTTAAAATAGATTTTTCCTAGCATAATGCTCTAGAAGGTTACATGTTCATAAATTACAGGGGTTAGAACTCCTGTTGAACTTAATGTAAAATTCATGATTTGTGAGGGTTTTGACTCCCAAAGTTCACAAATTGCAGGGGTTTTGACTCCTAGATATTTAAGTGCAGTTTTATAGATATACATTTGTGGGTTCAAAACCCCCAGTAATAAGCCCCCGCTAATGGTAGCAGGGGTTCGTCCAAAACTCCTAGGACTTAATTGTGGCACACCTAATTGCAGGAGTTCTCTCAACTGTCGCAACACTAAATTGTGGGGGTTACTGACCGTCAGAACATGTAATTTTAAGGCATAATACATAAAAATAGCCCTTTAACTTGGCTTCAAATCACATTTATGCCCTTCAACTTTGGATGTGCACAAGTAGACACTTAAACTTGTATAAAATTGAACAAATAGACACACATGTCCTACATGACATCCTACATGTCATATTTTGTCCTACGTGGTGTCCTACGTGTATTGTGCCATGTAGGAATCATATGTTTACTTGTTCAATTTTATACAAGTTTAAGTGTCTACTTGTGCATATCCAAAGTTGGAGGACAAAAACGTAAAATGAAGCCAAGTCAAAGGGCACATTTATGTATTATGCCTAATTTTAACCCCCGCAATTTAGGCGTTTTTTTTGTAGTGTTTAATTGACTGAAATGATTTGAGCTAATAAATAGACAGACCAACCTAACCAAACTTAAACAGATGGAACGAATTGAGTTTGATTTTGTCCCCTCTACTTTAATGTGTAAACAAATTGTATTAAAACTTTTAACAAAAACTAACTAATCATAGACGAACACAAATACAGTTCAAATATTTTACTCCTAGTAGTGAAATACCTTTGATGAAAGTTATATGACACTCTCTCAAGTTTCCCACGTAGATCTATGAAAAAATGAACCAAATGGGAATCCTAGGTCACCGCCTCTCAGGTCCCTCGACTGATTCGCTGAGTCACAGGCAGCGCCTCAGAAAGCACGGGCGAGCTGTATAGCGGCTCCAGCCACATTGACAATAGTCCTTCATTCCGACTTAGAGTGCTCCCCCTTTACAAGACTTCCTCCCACCAGAAGAAAGATTGATCGCGATGAGTCTAGGTATGAGTAATTTTAGGGGCTTCTTCATTATCATTGAAGCAATCAACAATGATTGTGGAGTCAATTGCCAAACATCCTCAAAATGTTGATATATTCTTCTATTTTCTTTTTAACTTCCATAGTTTTCATACTAAATTACTCAAATTACAAAGTTTGATCACTGTGACTAATAATGTATAAGTCAAATTTATCTTATCAACACACAAGTTTAACATCTTTAATGTGATATATGGAAAACCGCCATCGTATGAACATGATAGAGGGAGTATGTTTTTTATTTCAAGTTCATAAGAACACTAAGGATAACAAAGTTTATTATTTTGTAACTTATTAATTACTTAGGAACACACGTTTTTTTTGCTAACTTCCAAAAATCCAGTATCAATTTGAGTTCACTATATATGGTAAAAACTCATACAATTACATCTAAAAGTGCTCTGTATAAGAAGGAAGAATAAATCCAGTACAACAACAATCACATTCAAGAGCCATGTATTCAAATATCCAGAGATTTTAATGTCGCATTTTAAAGTGTGATCTAGGTTTAAACGTGGTCGCCACTAAAACAACATAATAATTGTTTAAATCTCAAATAAATATCTAATGTCGCATTTTAAAGTAGAGCAACTTTCACATATAGTAAACATAAAAATCATAGTTGTATGTTACAAAAGAAGCAATTGTATAATCTGTTTCGGTATACATATACAAAAGAATCAATTGTATAATTTGTGTTTGTATAAAGCGAGAAAGAGAGAAAGACAAAAGAAAACTGGGCAGGGGGAAGATCTGTATTTGTATAATCATAAGTGTATAGGACGAAAATATATGTATTTGTATTTGTATATACAATTTTCTCTCGCTTTATACAAACACAAACACAATGTATACATTTGTGTTTGTATAAAGTGAGAGAGGTGAGTGAGAGTGGCGAGTAAGATCTGGGAGAGTGGCGAGCAAGATCTGGGAGAGGGGAGAGAGCGGAACGAAAATATATGTATATATACAATTTTCTCTCGCTTTATATAAACACAAATGCATTTTATACATTTGTGTTTGTATAAAAGGGAGAGACTGGCGAGAGTGGCGAGCGAGAAACCTAGGGAGAGAGGCAAATGGCAACAGTTTGCTACGGGTTACAATTAAATTAAACTGTGGTTATGACATTTAATTTGAATTAATAGTTTGTTATTATATACAATTTTCCCTTTAAAATAACCTAATAAATTTGTTAATAATAACTCTCATACTTTGCAATTAAAGAATAGGTGGTCGTATATGCAAAAATAATACCCAATTTTTATGAGTTGAGATCGAATTCATAAGGATTACGTTGTTCGTTCGTCAATTCAAATCTAACTTGTATTAAATATGTATTTAAATAGGGTGTTATGATCTTGATTGAGATATGGAAATTCAAATGGAAAAGAAAATAATCGAACACAATAGTTTTTGGGATTTTCTGATTTATAACTGGAAAATTAGAGACAAGGATATCTACTACATGGAAATTAAAACTACATTTAATGGAAACTAACTGAAGAACTCGCCATAGCCATTAGGACCTACAGATTTAGATGAGAAAAGAATTTAGAAGGAGATTGAAAGGAAGAGAAGAGAAGAGAGTCTATTAGAAGAGAGAGAGGAGCACGAGAATAATACCAATTTGATCAATGCCCGTTTTGCTCTTCCAGGAACTTAGTTATAGGATGCTCACGTGCAATCACAGCCCTTCAGCTTCATTAACTCCAATTAAATCTCGTACATCCAGGTGTTATAATCCTATTCGTCATTTCTTTATTCTTCACTTAGCTCATTTATTCAGGTCATGACATAGGGGAATTGGTAACAAGGAATTTGCTTCAAGACTGAAAATCAAGATCACTTTATAAGCAACACGGTAAGAGATTTATCAAGTTGGAAAACAACTAGGCAGAGGCGTATCTAGAGGGGGTGCCGTGGGTTCACGTGAACCCATGCTCCCCTCTCTAGATCATATATAGTAGTGTCATATTTTTTTAAAATATTTAAATATAGATGTATGAACCCATGTTCAAAGTATCATATAATAATACGATGATGATGATTGGGTGCACCTATCTATGTGAGGATAGAAATTTAAATTTTATATCTATATGTTGTCTTTTTGAGTAACACATCTTCAAGTGGTTCTCAGTTATACTTTTAACATTTCAACTAATTTTGCTTTTTTCCCCCTTTAATCTTTCAAAATTTTCAACTGTGTTACATTGCAAATTCCTAAAAAATTTAGCACTGTAAATTTTTTATATAATTAAATCAAATGTGTATATTAAAATTTAAAACTAGTAGTATTATATATTTTGGACCTATAAGTTTTAAAATTTAATGGTTCATATTAATAATCAAAAAGTCAAATCGATCAAATTTATATTTAAGATACATTTTTTCATAATCGTGCACCCATCTAACCGAAATCCTGGATACGCCTCTGAACTAGGGTATCTGCAATTTCGATGGAGCTTCAACTTAATAGGCGATAATTAGTGAGAAAAATTTAGAAATAGCAAACATAATAGACATATTAAGGCTCTATAGTTATAGTTTCGATCATTACACTTCATACCTATAGTTTTGTTTGCTATGGAGACTGCGGTTTGTATATTTTCTTGCAAATATACAAAGAGGGTAACTATATACAAATTATGTATTTATACATTTAGGACTTTGTTAGAACTCTGTTTATATATTTTGCTTGCCAATTTATAAACAAGATAATTTATTGTGAATTCTTCATAAATCGTATACAAAATAGATAGGGTAAGCATATACAAATTCTATATTTATACAATCAAGCAAATTATACAAATTAAACTAATAGCAAAATTTAAGGAAACTATAGCTACAAATCACAATTTTACAAAACAATAGCTATAGCATTTAATATCGTTTAAATGCTTGTTATTCTGCACAATTTTCTCATTAAGTCACAACCAATCAATACATGGATAACATTTGTCTAACACTATATCCAAATCCTGACCGTCTGTATTTGTGCCTGCAATTGCACCTCTGTCAGACACATGTCCACTTCTACTCAACCCAGTGCCCATCCCAACTTCTTCTGTCTTATGTCGGTTCCTTGTCAGTGTGTTTAGTGATATTTATCTCAAATTCTTGTTTCTTCTTGTTCAAAGGAATGTTTGTCCATAAAAGAATAAGCGCCTTAAATCTCTTCTATTAGAATTAAAACATCGCAATAATTTATGAATAAGAGTCGAATAAATTGGTAAAATACCAATTTATTAGTTAATCACATATCATTTCAATTAATTAGATGTCAAAATATGATAAGACATACTAATAACTGATTCAGAGTTATTAGGAGTATCCCCAAAGTATTTCACGAGATAACAAGGGAGGGTAACTAGACAAATTCTTCGACAATTCAATATGAAAGGAATGTCAAAGAACACTAAAATTATTAGTTATTTATGGCGAACATTTATATACACTATGTTACGTTAATGTCACAATACACATAACACCTTATTAAATTTTGAGACGTCCAAGGATTTCTTTTTAACAATATTCTACTATTTCATATATTATCCTACACAATTTTTTATATGCTCAAATAAATTGACATATTTTACAAACTAAATTTTATTTTTATTTTTATTTTTAAAAATGCGTATCATGTATACATTAATTAATTTGATATATAAAGAACGGGCATATGTAAGTTTGACCAATACTAAATCACCAAAATTCTACGAGGTATCAAGATTAAATGTGACTTTAATTTCAAGGAGCAATCACATCACACTTTTCGGGCAACTAGCTTGAATCTCTTGGATATCAATTTAATTAAGAACTTCGAAAATCCAAATGCAATTAATTATTTTTAAGGTGACTTAAACATTCTTAATCATTTGAAGTTAGTTAAGGTAGTTGAGCTCCAAAACCACTTTGAACCTACATGTTTCTCCTTGTTATTTTCCCCTTTTGATCTATAAATTACTTCTAATTAGTAATATCTTCTATATCCAACATCAAGTTTCTATACTTGCACATTCCCTTTTAATTACTTATTCTCCAAAACTTTAAAATTCATTACAAAAATGGAAGGGATAAAACTATCGTCAATTTTGATTGTTGTTTTAATGGTTTTCAGCACGCAATTAGTTTACGGGCAGATTAGTACAGCGTGTAGCGCGGCAATGCTACGTAGCTTTAGCCCTTGCATAAACTTCATTAGCAATGGTGGGAGCAATAATTCTTCACCAACTTCAGATTGTTGCCAATCTCTCAAGTATGTTATGAGCAATGGCACAGATTGCCTCTGCCTTATTGTTACTGGAAACGTTCCTTTTCGCGTTCCCATTAACAGGACTTTAGCTATTTCCCTCCCTAAAGCTTGTAAAATGGATGGTGTCCCCGTTCAGTGCAAAGGTAATTAAATGAGTGAGTTAACTTCAGTGACCATACGTGAAATTAAACTCGTTCCAATTGATATTAGGTCACTAATTTCTGACTTGTTGATTACATTGCATGCAGCATCACCTTCCCCTGTTCCAGCTCCAGGTACCAAAGTTGCTCAATTTATTAAATTTTGACACCATCCTTTCTTGATTTTTGTTTAAACAAGGGAATAAGATGATTAAATCTTCATTTGGTTACAGGTCCAGCTAGCTTAAGACCAACTAGGTCACTTCCATCTCCTAGTCCTAAAGGTAACTGAAACTCTGCGTTTCTGGTGATTTTTCCTTGGAGTCTAACATATATATGGCTTATGAGTTGGTATTGTTTGTTTCACATTTTGCAGCTGCTAAAAATGTTCCTCAACCATACACACCTCCTCTAAGACCAGTGGCTAATAAAAGACCAAATTTAACACCACCTCCAATAGACATCTTTGGAGACCCTGATACAAATTTAGGATTTAAGCCTAATTTGATACCATCAGCAGCACAGAGTTCCCAGAGATTTTCAGTTTTTGTTCTTCTAGCAGCCTGTGGGGTAATGGCTTTGCAGTTCAACTGAGCTGGCAACTCAATGTAAACAAATTTTATAAGTGTTGAATATAACGAATTTGAGGTTTCAAGGTGTCAGCTTTTATGTAAATTTTGAGCTTGAATTTTGCACATCATTTTATATATAGAGAGAGATAGATAGATAGCATCTATACATGTAGCTAAAATGCAGGCATTCCTGCGATTGAAATTTTTCAAAATGCAATAACCGCACATTCTAGTGCAGAATCTGAAAAGGTTCTCTGAGTTTTGAGGTTCAATATAACCTCCAAAAGATTCACCCACTAGCATAATAGAGTAAGTAGTTATTTCCAACCATCAGACCATTCAGCTTCATCCATAACAGGGTCCGGGATGTAATCTGTTTGGGGCATTGTACCTTGAACATCAGGAGATGGCTGAAGACTATGTTTCTCTTCATTGACGCAAGTGCCTTCCTCATTCCAATTCTTAGCTAGTTCCCCTTCATCTTGGTCCCAATTGTTGACTTGTCCCCCTTGGTCTTGGTCCCAATCGTTAACTTGTCCCGCCTGGTCTTGGTCCCAATCGTTAACTTTTCCCGCCTGGTCTTGGTCCCAATCATTAGCTTGTGCTCCTTGACAGTCCCAGTTATTTACTTGTGCCCCGACATCATTCCAATTATTTGCCTGTTCCGAGTCGTCTTGAACGATCTCCAGTTTTTCAGGTAAGAAGCAGCCCTTGTAGGAGCCATTGTCTGCGCAATACCACAAAAGCTTGTTCCAGTAGGGATCCTGCCATATCGTATACGTTAATAAGAATTGGTATTTCTCACTAATAGATAGAACAATTGGCAAAATATGTCTCAAGATTCATAATTTTTAGCTCATCATAAGCCCATAACAAATTCAAGAGGAAAGTCACCTTTTCTAATTCAACTTTTATCAATGACTCAATAGGTATCACCTCCAAAAATGCCAACAAAAGGTACCACCAGGATAAGGAAAGTTTTCAGAAAATAGATAGACAGAAACTCCACCTTTACTATGGCATATCAAAAAAAAGAAAAAACAAACACAATGGCATATCAAAAAAAAGAAAAAACAAACACAATGGCATATCAAAAAAAAGAAAAAACAAACACAATGGCATATCAAAAAAAAGAAAAAACAAACACAATGGCATATCAAAAAAAAGAAAAAACAAACACAATGGCATATCAAAAAAAAGAAAAAACAAACACAATGGCATATCAAAAAAAAGAAAAAACAAACACAATGGCATATCAAAAAAAAGAAAAAACAAACACAATGGCATATCAAAAAAAAGAAAAAACAAACACAATGGCATATCAAATCTACATTGGTGCTACAAATCGCAGTAGCAGAAATAAATACAGAATCACCTTGCAGATGATGTGTGGATTCCCGATAACTACAAGCAATGATCTGGCTCTTGTAACAGCAACATTGAACCTTCTCGGATTGCTTAAGAATCCTAAATAATGGACTCTGTCAAAGTCATTATGCTGTATCGTTGACCGGACGGTCGATATGATAATAACTTCTCTCTCCTGACCTTGAAATTGCTCTACGCTGCCAACCTTTATATTAGCCCAATCAAAGCTCTCAAGGGCTGTTCTTATTTTCAGTACTTGCTGCCTATAAGGTGTTATCACCCCAATGTCTTCCTCTTTCAGACCTTTGTTCCCTATCAGATCTCTGATGATCTCTACTACCTTGCTTGCTTCGATCCTGTTGAACCATGATGGGTTGTTTCCTTCCCTTTCATCACAACCTTGTATGCCAATGAAAAGCAACGGAAATTCCTTGTTTGGAAGCATGTCCACCCAAGTCTGGGTAAAAGTTTTATCTTCTTTACATGGGATCAACTCTCCTTCATAAAACATTTCTGAGGGAAGCTGCAGAATTACTGGATGACACCGATAGTTCCTTACTAGTCTGGTAGCATAATTTTCGTTGAGCGCACCATATAACTGGCATTCAAATAACCTTTCCATAAATGAAGTTGCCAATCCATAATTTTCAGCATCTTTTGAGAAAACTATGGGACCAAGTTGCTGTGGGTCACCAGCAAGTACAACTACTGTCTCTTTCTTTAAAAGATGTGACAGAGGAACCATGGTATCAGGCTCTGATGCCTGTCCTGCCTCATCCAAGAAAATATGAGAGAAGTGTCCCCGTTTGATGCCTTCTGAATAAAGAAGACATGCACTAGCATATGTAGATATGATAACCCTATATCTTCTAAGGTCCCTGAGAAGAGGGCACTTAAAAGAATTATCTTCAGCATTGCAAAAACGCAGGTAACTAGGATTCACATCATCTAAAGGACGTGTGAGTGCATTCAACCTAAAAATCTCATGCTCCTGCACTTCAACATTCTGCTGACTGACAAGTTTTTCAAGTATATGGTCTGCAGCACTATTTGAAGGTGCACAGACAAGAACTTGAGTATCTTTCCTCATAATATGTAGCTGGATGATAGCTTCTATAAGAGTCCTTGTTTTGCCTGTACCAGGAGGCCCATGGATAACATATGGAGCCCCTCCTTTGCACCCAAGAATCTTTTCAACTGCACTTGTTTGTTCCTTGTTAAGCATACATGAATTAGGTGCCAGTCTAGCAGCTTGTATATTTCTCTTTCTGGATATGCCTGATGGAAAGAGAATTTCTCCATTTAAGCTTTCTGTAGCTTCAATGGCTTGATGTAACCTCCGCACACCCGTACGATTGAATGAAAACTGCACATTGTACAGATTTCCAGGAACATGATTGATGTGGAATTCTTCATCAAACTTCAAATATACTTCTTCCGCCTCAACTCGGTGGATATAACCCTGTGCAAGAACCACCAAAATCACCAAGTTTATGTTAATACATTTATTCTCCTTTTGATCTATCAAGTTCATGTGTAAAATCTTGCTGATATATAATCATTTTTCCTTAAAATTCTTCATATGCATAACTTAGACAAAAAGTGGAACTTTTAACATGTATCATATAAAGGGGGTGCTATGCATGTGTCATTGCGCAGCTTAATTTCCCTAAAGACTAAATATTGGAATCCATTGAATTTCCTCATTCCCAAGTATTTGAACCTCGGGCCTTCGGTTGATTGTACTAACATGCAACTAAGCAAAAAACAGCTAGACATAACAGCCAGGCATCACAAAAGTTGTCAACCTTTCTAGTAAAATAGATGAAAATGAAATTAATAACAGAAACAAAGTAAAAAAAAGACTCAAGGAAGAAAACAAAAAGCAATGTTGATGTTCTACCACGACATCCATAGTTGTAAAGATCAATATGAATATTTCAAGAGATGTGATTTTAAAGGTAATAGGAAGACAACACAAGGACCTTATCTAGCAGAGATTTGGATGTATAAAGGCAATACATAGATAGCCCCTCCCACTTGGCTTAAAATTCCTTTTGGCACCTTAACTTAGTCAAGCACCATTTTCACACCTCATGTACCCTTGAATTGTATCATGAACCACGTTATGCTGACATGGATCTATCATCTATATATATTTCTCACTTTTATCAGGTGCGTAGAATGACTTTAACAGAAATAAGTGAGGCCCACTCCTTAATATCACCTTTTACATTTCTTTCCTGTGATTCGACCTTTTTTCTTTCTTTTCTCCGACCTCTTCTTGACAGATCAACTGTTTCTTCCGTCTTTTTGAACATAAGAAAAAGAAAGACAAAGTCCAGTTGCCGAAACAGAGAAAATTTTGAACAAGACTGTGAGATCATTGAGCTCAAAGAAAGAGGAAGTCTTCAATCCTTTTAAAATATTTCTTTGAAACGCATGTAGCTAATACACAGTTGGAGCTTGACCATTATAAGACATAGAGAAAATGGCCTAAAAGGATTAATTTGCAATTTTTGGTGATAGATACTAGTGCACGTGGCTATGCTTGCACAAATATGCTTCAAATTCTTTGAATCGATCTTAACAGATTCTACTACATAAATAAAAATTTATCACAATGAAATTCTCGATGCAATCACGATACGAAGCTTTTTTGCATTTTTCTAGATGATATTGTGATCTATGATGAAATTTCTAGACCCATGTTTACAATTTTTCTCAACAATTTATAGAGACAATCTGGGAGGTGAAATGGAGCTTTGAAGTAGTGGTGTTGCTGATCAATATAGATGGTAGAGGAAAAGGACTGAAGAATTTTAATGTCGGAATGGTAAGAATCTGAGCTGGTGGAAAAGATGATACTGAGAGATGCGGAAGTTTTGACCTTCTGGGGGGAGGTTCTTAAAAATTATTGCATCTTCTTGTTTCCTTTTTCAGCTCAAAAGCCCCTTTTTCCTTTTTCTTGCATTAGTTTGATGAGAAGCTACGCGGAATTATCTTATTTGTCATATTTGACAGATAACCGCATGTAAGTTCCCGCGTCATGGTTTACTTAGGGGTTACCATTCAAAGGTCTAAAAACACAGTTTACACATATATGGGTGTTCAAATGGTCTTGGCTAAGTTGAGGTGCTAAAACAAAATTTCAAGCCGAGTTTCAGGGGCTATCTATGTATATGGCCATGTACAAATACATCAAATGACTCTTTGCAACTTTTAAAATCTACATGTAAAATGGATTGTAATAATTTTTACCAAATTATGCAGTAAAGAGAGCTTAAATTATCAAGTAGCAGCTTATGATATAAAACAAAGCACAAATATGAATGCACCTGGTAAGGGGTGGTCTCACTAGCATCTGCAGAAGCTATCCTTGCAAAGATAAAATCTCCATAAACAAGTGATGGCCTCCTCTCGGCTAGCCCTGGGACATCAAGGGACAAAAACTGTAGTCCTTTGCGCTTCATGGTGACTGACTCCATATCATAGTCCCTCATGTCTTCCTGATGCAAGAAACTATAAGATATTAGTGCTACCCAAAATCAAGTATTACTTCAAATCAAAATCTGAACACACACCTCCATCTTGATTTCTTCAATTGCTAGTAAAGTTCTAAAATAAGCAATGTAATTGTCTCTTCTTAAACCTTCCCCAATAACATCAGGAAATTGTTTCTTCTCTATCATTTCCCTTATATCCCCTGGAATTGGATATGAAGGAAGTCTGTATCTGAATCCTCGATTTGGAGCCCTTGTAGGACGAGAACCCACAACAAATGCATTTGCAGCATAAACATCTACTGCTGGTACTTTCTTCTTTCTGTCTCTGTGGAATGGCCTCCTCGAAGCCAGAGACTGGGAAACCTTATCCTCAGCCAAGACAAAAACTAATCTTTCTATGGTGTCATCACCCACATTGAAATGCACAGCTGATGTGTGCAATCCAATTTCTTTGGGTTTACAAGTCAGCCATATTGTAAGTGTTTGACCTGGTCGTAACATTCTATCCTCTAAGCTAAAGGATTCCATGAATTCTTCAACATATTGCACATCAGAACAAGCAGTTGGAGGTTTCATCAGAGAAAGAGTGAATGAATCCTCAGGTTTTGAGTCATAGATCTTAATTGACCACAGCTCCTGGGTTTCATTAGTGGTATTCTCTATTGTGACTGAATCGACAACAGTTTCCCCAACAAATCCTGATTTAGGTTTTCCTGCTACCAGCCGAAATGGAACAGATACAACAACTATATCACTCTCTTCATTTGGATTGTAGCTACCAGCTGATTTATATTTGTCAAAGTCGACAAATCCGATGTCTCCTTTATCAGTAATAGTTGAGTATTCATCATCCGACTTATAAGAAATTGTGCCCATGAGTAATTAAGATGAATTTCAAGAAGAACCTGCAGTTTTCAACCAAAGTTATTGTACGACTGACAATTTTTAAGATTCATGGAGAAAGTAAACCTGAATTAATTGCCACAACAAAGTAACCCTACTTAACACTTGAACCGAATCATTTTTACACAAACAATCTGATCGTCCAAATAAATCTAAGAAAGAAAATTTAAAATGAAAATGATGAAATAGACTAACAATCAGCAAATCACCAAGCACTTTAGATTGGGTAACAGATGAAAATCCAAGACTCAATTCAAAAACTTTCATGAAAAAGAGTGCTAAGATGAAATGCCATTTTCATTTGAAAATGCTAACGGTTAGTGTGAGCTTATACATGCGGTTATGCACTCTTTGAATAGGAATCTGCTTTCTAAAAGATCCTGGCTTTCGTACTTTGGTGGGTCTCTGAGATCCTTTCAATGACCTATGTTGAAGGGATATCTATCTAATCCGATCGATTGTGTAAAGCCCGTGGTAGCAACGGAACCGTACAAGGCATTATATTGATACACAGCCAGTATTTGCATCCAACTTTTACACATTAATATTCAGGTCAGTCAGTCCGTAAATAGGTACAGACAACCTTACTTTTTAAGTAAAATAATCTTAAAGTAAGCATACCAATGTTGTATTTGTGGATTATTCATGTATGCAACATATTTCGAAACTAATTCATGTATGTGACATTGTTATGAAAGAATCATCAGTTAGCATAATGACATAGCACAAATGACTATGGGCAGCATTAAAATATACATGGGTTGTCAATGTAAGTTCTCCTATTTGATACTTCAGGTGAATAATTACCCACCCATCCAGTTTTTTCGATACCGTGAAAGTACAGATAAACGAGCCTAATCAACTTTTCTGAACTATCACAAGGTTCCAAGTTAATGATCATAAACAGGTTATAGTAACACAAGGGCTAATTGCTCTTCATCTATTAATTTACTCAACTCCACATTGACAAAAGGCAAGTACTTTAGGTGAAGAGAAAATGATTCAATCAGGGTTTCTGGATACTTCACTCAAAGGGGACGAAAATTGCATCAAAATTAGGCCAAATTTTACAAAAACTTTTATAAAGACAACAGACTGAGTCAGACATGACCAATGCGTGAAAATCGACATGACCAACACATGAGTTTAAAAAAAAAAATCACAAATTTCAAAAGTAGAAAAGGGAAAGTTGCAATTAAAATCAAACCCGGATATCCATACACATAAAAAACGAAAACCCCCACAATCACAAATCAGTTAATTGGTTCAGAAAACTGAAAATGCAGATCAAATTAAGCAGATAAAGAAGAAAACCCACCTCGATTTTGATCTTGAATAAAGAAGAAGGGTTTATGAGAAATTGTGGGTTGTCACCAAGAGACAAATGTAGATGAAATTCTCCAGTTGCTAACACAAATTATTGCAATAATTTAGAGATTACAAAGGAGACAAAAGGGGCCTGAGGGAATTTGACAATTCCACAAGACAAAGTTAATAAGTAGTGGACTGAACAGGAATTGCGCGACAGAGTGTGATACAACAGTCTCTCTCTCTTTTTGGTTTTAACCAATCAATTTTTCTTTCAATTATTATTCAAATTATAAAATATTTTTTTAGTTTGCTATGTTTGGTTAGTCAAAATATTTGAAAAATACTCTCATTCTTTTTTAGTTGTCTACTATACTAAAAAAAAGTTGCCCAACTTGATTTGATAATTATCTAAATTAGAGAAATTGATTAATTGAAAATAATTCATTATTAATGTCTTCCCATCATAAACAAAAGAACTAAAATAAGATTATTTAAAATATTTTCTTCGAAAACTCGATGAACTAATTGATTATCTATTTCAAGTATCAATAATTATTAGTAGGGCATAATACATGAATGTGTCTCTTAACTTGATCTCATTTCATATTTACGCCCTTCAATTTTATGTATGCATAAGTAGACACTTTAACTTATATAAAGTTGAAAAAGGAGATACATGAGTCATACGTAGCATAATACACACAGGACACCAAGTAGGATTAAAATTATCATGCAGGATGTCACGTATAAAGTTAAGCAAATAGACATATGAGTCGTTCTTTTTGGTGTATCTATTTGTATGATTTTACTCAAAGGCCATAAGATTTCCTCAAAGTTCATCATGTGTGATCAGTCTGTCGAAATCTCCATCTTCCAATACAATGCCTTTTGCTTTTCATGCTTTTGGTAAGCTTCTTATCGACTTCTTTACCCGTTAACAGGGGATTACATAAGTTGAATTGATTTGATTTGTTATTAAAAAACAACTAAATCAATTACTATGTCAGTTTATTAAATTTATAAATCAAATCAAACCAACATAAAGTCTATTTTTTAAATTTCAATTTTAGTCTGTTCTTTGTTTTCTTAGTTTTTTCAATAATCTAAATTTTTTTTATAATTATATTGTAATTGAAAAAGAGATCAAATATGTTTTACTCTTGCATGTGTTAATAGGCAACTTATCTTCACTCATTCGTTAGATTTTTCCTTAACTTCGAAACTCAAATTTATTGAAAAATGACCAATTTTCATTATATTTGAGCTCTCCAATTTTTCAATTGATAAACATAGAATTATGGAAAGAAAAATTTAAGAACATTTCACGTAAGTTTGTCAAAGAAAATATGGAACTTTTCTATTTCAAAACTTCTCAATATAATTAATATAATAATGTAAGCATTATACAATGTGAAATTAGTAATGAAAGAATTATAATGTAAGGATAGGAAATGCAAATTGATAAAGATTAGAGGAGATCACAATTCCTTTGAATATATATATATATATATATATATATATATATATATATATATGTGTGT
>NW_006239052.1:148948-165522 GCF_000226075.1 Solanum tuberosum
ATATATATGTGTGTGTGTGTGTGTGTGTGTTCCTCTTAAGTTTGTGCACACCAGATGATCAAACATGATAACTTTCCACCATGTCTCATTCTCTTTATGCCATTGAATCCTCTGTCTAAATCATAATAAAAGAATCTTGAAATAGAACTATCATTTTCTCACTTGGTAGTCCTATTTAACCGTAGCTCGAGTTCATCTTGTTAAAAATTGACCAAACAAGAAGCACCTAATTAGTATGTGGCGGGGCATTAGCTTCAGCTTCCGGAGCAGTACTTCCAATGCTCAAGGGGAAAAGAGTCCCAAAGACAGTTTGTTCTGTAGACTCTAGTAAACTTCACCTTCTCAAGGACCTACAAGAACTTGATTAAAGGATCCTTCCATAACTCAGATAGCAAAAGCAGACTCGTAACCACAGCTCAGACATCAAGTGTGCTGACACACCGTGCTCTCTTGCATGGCTGGCCATAATCTCACCAAAGCCACCAAGCTCCAAGGTTCTGTAACAAAGCTGACAGTTATTTCAGTGGCGTGAGTTGCCAAAGGGATTCAAAAATAATAAATAAACAAACACAAGAAGAGCTAAAGAGCCATTAATCTTTCCAAAAGATTTGGTATTTGATGGAGAACGGGAAATCCTTGAGCGGGCTGTTATCCTTAATTGGATGAAACAGTGGTTGACTTGGCTTTCTTAGAAACTATGGCTAGCAGGAATTGACCTGCTAAGTCAGAGAATTTGAACCCCCTTTACCACTGAACTGAGCTTTTGGTTTGTATCAAGGGGATTCAATATCTAATATAGATACACAAAACAAAATTTTGTTCCTTTATACATAGTGTAATTTTCTGAAGAAGGGGGTTTGGATAAATCCTCTTTGATCAGTCCATGTTTTAACCAGCAGATAACCTATCTTTCCAAATAACGCTGAAGTACATCATAATTACCTAACAAAATGGAAGAAAGATGACACTATGGAACATCAATATTTTGCTACTAATGCAGTGTTAACTTGCAAGGAAAAGAATGTACAGTTCAAGTCTATCTTAAGGACAAAGAGAAGGAATAACCTTTTTCAATTTGTGGGATATGGATGGTCCCCAGTCCCCCTTTGCGGTTGAGTTTTTCCAAAGCAATGCCTGCCTGAATCTGGTGAGCGGAAGAGAGATGAGATAAGTACCACTCACTAATATGCTTAGACGAACATTTAAAGGTTACAAGCACTTTGGAGTTTGAGGCACAAGGCTCATTAGGAGACTTGAGAAATAGTAGTATCACGAGCAGGTTCAAACACATGCCAGAATATTCTATTGAAGAGCAATCTTACTAAGAATCTCAGAGACCAAACAGCAATATCATGCCTGGAAATGGTAGATGTCGATATCAACTTTATCCAGAATTTGAGTAAGACCAATTAAAAAATCTTGGGAGAAAAAGAAAAGAGAAAAGTAGAGAGCTTTCTTTCCTCATTGGGCACTTCATGTCCTAGTTTAATTAAGATGAGATAAAACTGTATTTCTCAAATAAAGCACCCATAGAGATCATATACAGAAACAAGATTCACATAAATAAAGAAGTCAAAAGATAAAGTGTACCTAGACAAAAAAGGGGAGCACACCAGACACTGAGGCTTTATGTCCTCACTTCTACTTCAAAAGAAGCAGAGCTCGGTATAACCATGTGAGTAGGGCAAGAGCTCCTCCACCTCAATTCTTGAGCTTGAACGTCTCATTTTCCTCAATCTACTGTGTTCTGATTCAACCTCGGCCAAAAACACACTGAAAACAGGTCTATGATCTGAAAATCTAGACTCCCCACGGACATAAGACAACTGTTGGAGACCCCCACCATGCCACAAAATACGATCACACCTTCAGATGGACATTGTACAGATTAATTCTAGACTTGTATATAAATCCTCCACTAGATATTTTGATAAACTGTATAGAGATTTTAGATTGAGAATATATGTTCTTTTTGGTAGTCAAAGAAAAACACTTACCATGCAGGTGTTCTACGCTTGTCCTTTGGTTGCATGTCATCAACAGAATACCTATCTGAATTCCTAGAATATTTATATGTTGGTGGGAAATATATCTTTCCTTCTTTCCATCCCTCAAAAACTCGACCACGTCTCTGTTCTAACCTCAGCTGTCAAGGAAATAGAAAACAAGATCAGTTGATTATTGCCCTATGCCATTATTCAACTGAAATAATTTCAAGTATGAAAGTGGGAAAAAACACAAGATTGCAAGGAGACCTGATCATTTCCCAACAATCCTCTCCAGTTTTGCATCTCAACAAGTGCTTTTGCAGAACGATAAGAGAGTGCAATTCGATAGTTCAGATCCCCAAGCCAAATAACCCGGCTGAAGAGAATTGGAAAATCATCAGAAAATTGATGCATTGGAAAATCTCAGATGAAACGAATTTATAACCTAATCATGGTTTTACATGTAAGCAACTATATTAAACTCAAGCCTTACCATCTTTTTCATTTTTCAGTTAACTACATGAAACAGCAATAGAAATTATTCCAGAAAGTAAGCAGCTATCTTACTCGTGCTCAAGAATAGTTTCTGGTGACTTCTCTTCATCCACACCACTAACTTGCGGAAATCTTGTCTTCTTTAGGATCTCCATGACATCAGAATTTCTGCGCAACTCATCACCCTCTTTCTGACCAGAGGTTAAGTGAGTGCAGACAAAGCAAAAACTTGTTTGATGTAACTGCATACTGATTGAAATAGATCCCTGCAAAAACAAGCATGGAATGACTGTACATTATGCCAAGTTTTTCTCTTCTAAGTCAATATGTGGAAATCTATCAAGTTAGACAAAACATAACCAAGCTCTTTTCCACTTAGAGTTACCTTATTCCTAAGGTACCCCATCAACCCTCTGCCGACACATGATACTTTCATATTCCGAACATGTTCCCTCAAATCACTCCGCACCCATACGGTGAGAAAAATGCCAACCATTTGTTTACTTGCTGCCAAACAGTAGTTTGAATTTCTGGGCATTCTATAACCATCTTCTGCAGGAGCATACCCTCCATTCCTCAAAGGGGAAAACGAAGCAGTAGGTGAATCTCCAGGTCCATATTCATCATCTGATGAGCCCCATCTGGAGACATCACTTGGTCTTTGTCCGCAGGAATAGTCACTAGGCCTATGACCAGATGAATAATCACTTGGCCTGTGAATAGAGGTATAGTCACTTGGTCTGCGAGAAGATGAAAAGTCACTTGGCCTCTGCTCCCTATTAGGATCAAAATCACTAGACCTATGTCCAAAAATTACTCGATCACAAACACTGTATCGTCCATCCACACGAAGTTGCGAGATTGATGGATCATTTTCCACGCTCCCGCACTGAGGTGTCTGAACTGACCGACGATGAGAGAAGGACGATGCCTTGTATCTATTTGACCCCTCAAAGTCAGCATTCCACTCGGCAATTGGAACAGGAGAAGAAGTGTAGCAACCATTACCTCCACTAGTACCAGGACCGTTGTTTAATGTCTCCCCGATCAGAGCGATCCACTTTTTGGCAGGGCCACTGTCTTCGGCTCCCAGTATATTACCAGCATTTAAAGGAACAATTTCCTGAAATCTGAAATGTAATAACGACAACATTACCATGGTAAAATGTCACCCAAGATAAAGTTTCAGTCAACTGTGGCATATGAAATTTTTTGTAAAGGAATAGATGGAAACAACTCTTAAAGCTCATACCCAAGCACATAAATATCTGCAGGGGGTGAGGAATGAAGCCATTCATCTAGATTCAAATTGCTCAGTGGCGATTCTCCACCGACATTCCATGTAGACACAAAGAGTCTGAGCCAATAAGAAATAAAGCGAAAAACATTCATGTAGTGAGTTGTGAACTATAAAGGAAAAAGAGACAAAACCTGAAATATCTACCGGATTTATCAAGAAGACAAACCTATAATCTTGTACATTTATGATCTTAGGGCGATCAAGACTAACACTCCCCCGTGGGAGATGCTCCATACCCCTGGTTGATTTCTCTGCTCATTTGAGAAGGCAAAGAGACTAGAATTAACTCAAGTCACATAAGAAGAGTCTCTTAAATACTACATAGGGTATTATAAGGATTTGGAAAATTAACCATGCCACTAACCTGTTTTGGTCTTCTTGACAGCGCAATGTTCCCACTCCGAGATGCTTGTTCTCCACTCATAACTTCCTAAAGAAGGGAAGATCAACATTAGTTCCCAATTGAAGAGTTGGTAAAAAACCATAACTCAAAACAATTTTAACAAATCACAAAAATTGGAAACAGCCTATTGCACAAATCATGGGTTCGAGCTACGGAGACGGTCTCTTGCAGAAATGCATAGTAAGGCTGCATACAATACCCTTGTGGTAAGTCCCTCTCCGGACCTTGCTATGCAGGAGCTTAGTACAACGACTACACAATTAGGAATGATTGTGTTTAACTTTATCTTTATGGGAGAGACCCATCAATTTGTACTGGAGGTAAAGACAGTGAATAAATTCAATTTCAATATGAGACAAAACCTTCACTAATCACCAAAAACATGTGCTGCAGACAGAAATAATTATCCATCACGCAAAGTTTTAACACAAGAATAAGATAAAATATTCTATTCTGTCACTCAACTAATAGTTAGTATCTCAAAAAACCGTCTTTGGTCTTGATTCCAATTTTCTTCAACAAAGAAAGCGATTTTCTAAGCGTATCAGTTGAGTGACCATAGGAAGATTCACCTAAATTTTGTAAGTTACAATCTACTAGTTTTAGTTACCCAGAAGAAAAACCCAATTCAGAACAAACATTTCAACTCCTCAAAAGAAAAAGGGTAAAACACAGATTCATAAACCCAATGAAGAAAAAATAAGAACAAAGAAAAAAAAAAGATGCTGACCTCCATAAACAGATTCATCAGATTCAAATTCAACAGTTTTGCCCTTTAAATTGAACCATTTCCTAACCAATTTTCTGGACCAAGATAGCTTCAGCAATCAAAGGGCAAAAATGTCAGAAATCAAAGTACAAAACCCCAAAAATTGCATTTTCCAAAGAAATGAAAGCAAATGGAGAAAAGGGGTTGTGATATAAGTATTCACCTTGCTTTTCTTTGAATACTCATCCCTCATTGCATCACTCTTCTTTCAAATTCTGAATTATATTCAGAGTCACCCCAATAAAATCAAAATCTTGAAAACCTTCAGCTTCTTCTTCTACTTCTAGCTACTCAATTTCTGATCCGTAAATGAAACCAAATAACATAAAAAGATAGCAACTTTATAGGCAATATTCTTTATTTTTTGGAAAAATCAGTAAATATACACATTACATTCATTCATTCATTATATATAAGAGAAGAAATTAAGGAAGTAAGTGAGACAATCACTTTTAAATTTAGCAGAAGAAAGAGAAAAAAGGATGTCTATATATAACAGAGTATCGAATTTGAACAGGGTAAAGTGCAAAGTACAACTTATCTATTCTCAATTTATTTCTCTAATTTTAACTTTGACTCGGAGTTGAAGAAATTAAAGAAATTTTTTAAATATATTAAATTTAACTTTGACTCGAAGTTGAAGAAATTACTGAAATTTTTAAATATTTAAAATATGTTAGATATTGTTTAATCTTATAATTCTAAATATTTGTATGAAAAAATAAAAATACAGAATTGTTATTTTAAAAAAATAAAATTGAAGAAAAAGTGAGATAAGTAAATTGAAACATAAGGGGTATATCTTTTTCCACCTTTCATGTTTTAGTGTGACTATTAATTTTTTAGTCTATTTTTAACGGAAGTAATTTCAAATACAAAAATAATTCAACTAAATTTCTTTTTTAAACATAATTTTCTAATATTAAAAAGATATCATGACATATTTAAAAATGTTTTACATCTTATCAAATATTGTTTCGTAAAATGGGATAAAGAGAGTACTTGTCTCTAGGGGTGTTCACGGGTTGGTTTGGATCAGTTAAATCAAAACCAAACCAATTTAATCGGTTTTAAAATTATCAAAACCAAATATAATATAAGTTTATCGGTTTGGTGATTATCGGTTTCGGTTTGATTTGGTTCAGTTATTCGGTTATTAACCATACACAAAAATAAAAGAAACAATTCATTTAAAATATGAAAAAAGTGACAACAATCCATTCTAAACGAAAAATAATTAGAATGACTTAAATTACTGAACTTTCGATCACTAAATTTACTATCAATAAAGCTTTAAAATTCACTATATTGGCCTAGAAGGAAGAGACAACAACATTTTCAGTCCCACATAGAATTGTCATAGACACTAAAGCTTTAAAATTCACTATATTGGCCTAGAAGGAAAGACAATAATATTTTCAATCCCACAAAGAATTGTCATAGACACTCATATACATGAAATCAATAAGATAAATGTTTCATCTTGGGCATTTTTGCTTTCAATAAGTAAATTATAAAGAAATTTTAATGAAAATATGTATAAGATCTTTAAAATTGTTTATAAAAACAATATATTAAGTATGTATATTAATAAAATATATGTATATAATTCATCGGTTCGGTTCAGTTATTTCTTCGGGTTTTTTCGAATAAAACCATAACCAAACCAAATACTATCGGTTTTCAAAAATCTAAAACCAAACCAAATCAAACCCAAATAAAATCGGTTTTATTTGGTTTTTCGATTTGGATCAGTTTTTATCCAAACCGTGAACACCCCTACTTGTCTCTATGAAATCATATTACTAGAAGATGAATAAGAGGATGTTTGGATTGGCTTAAAAGTTTATCAAATCTACTTTTAAGTCAATTTTTGACTTCTGGAAGTGTTTGGCAAATATAAAATATAACTTGAAATAAGTCAAAAATAACTTAAAATAAGTTGAGAAGTGTTTGGCAAGGTCAAGAATAACTTAAAATAAGTTTAAAATGACTTAAAATAAGTAAAATACCAAAAGTAGGTCTCCCTCTATTTATTTATTTTTACTTAAAAATCATTTCAATTTGACTTTTTATTTTTAACTTAAAAACTACTTTTTTAAGTCAATCCAAACGAGACCTAAATCTTGATTGTTTTCTTGTCCGTGTCTGATATTCATATTGGAGTTGGACTATTTTGAATTCACTATGTGTATAGAGCCCCATTCGAGAGGAAGCTATCAACGATTTTTTCATACCTAGACTCGAACCCAAGACATATGATTAAGGAAAAAGCAACATTATTGGTTGATGGTTCTAAGATCAAATTATTGTAAAAAAATATATGTTGTGATTGTCACATCAAAAGGAATGGATGGAGTTATTTAAGCTTTACTATATGAACAAACTTCTTGTTGCAAATTACGTTGATATTATTAAGAGAATTACATATATTATATTTTCAGGATAAAATAAAAGAATGAAAGTTGCAACAGTAGTCAAGTCTGGATGGCCAAATAAGATGGGACAAAGACAAAAGACAATTCATGTGATGGTTAAAACAATGAAACATGGACGGTGTAAGATTCTTTACCTGTAAAATTTGGTCTCCTAATTAACTACTCGTAAATTGTAACCAAAGCAGTTAAAGATAAAGGAAGCTTGTATTATATTCTTTATCATACTTTTTTGTTTTTTCACTGTACTGAGACCTTGATTAATTTGAATTTGCATAACATAAAGTTCATTTAAGAGAAAAATGTGTTTTGACAGGATTTTTGCTTCATACTTAAGGTCTAATTAGGATCGAACATGATCTTTGATAGAAGTGGAGACCATCATATCCATTCTACCGTAACCCTCATTGATATATTCTTTTATATTATATGTTGCTCTTAATTATATTCTGATTTTAATTTTTTAATAGCCTCTTGCTTTTGGACTTTCTTTTTTATTAGGCCTTTTTTATATGATGTGCAAGGAATGGTTTAGAGAAAGGTATTGTCGACTGTTCTCCTTATGTACCTTTCTCAAAGAAGATGATCTACCAACATGAGTTGTGGTAGAATAGTTGAGATTTCTCAATTTGTTAATTAAAGATTTCAAGTTTCAGCCTATCATGAGAACAGAAAAAATTTCACCAAAAGCATCATTTTAAATTTAGTCAGACCCCTACCGGATATATCAAGTGGGAGATTAAAAAAGATGAGAGCATGGTGTGGATGGACCGTGAATTGTAAGAAGTAATTAAAGCAAAAAAGGAAGTTTTATGATGAGGTTGAACCATGCGGTATGCACGGTGAAATAAACAATATGCAACTTTAATCAGGCTAAAATGCTTCTCTAATCATATTGTTTTGTAGGGTATATATCCACCTGTACATATATAATACATTCCTTCGATTGTCAAACAATTAATACAGGATCAAATATGATGCCATAAATATATCCAAATCTAATTTATAACCTAAGGGACTAAAATGTAGTAATAATTTCCTGTCTATTAATCTAATCAATGTAGTCACTAGACATGATAATAATGATATAAAAACTGAAAATATAAGCATGGAGAAACTTAATAACAAACGTCATGCATTAATTAATACGACAGATATGCTTTGAAGGAGTTGGTGTAGTGTTATTATTACTTTAATGCAATTCAAAATATTGTTGGCCTTGGTGTGATTGAATAATTTGAGGCTGAGAATAGGTAATGTCCCATTTTGAGAAAGAGCATCTGTCTCAATTTAGGTTGTTGGGGTCCATGTATATCCTTGTCATAGAATTGTGGGGATGCATGCAATTGTACTAGATTGTTGACTTGGAAATTCTTGTGGATTTGGATCTTCCTCCTTATGTAACGATCCCAATCGTCGTTATTTAGGAAAGGAAAATGTCGGGAGAACTGGGCCCATCATTCCACCAGAGCGGGACAAATGCCGCAAGGGCAGGGGCGCTCTAGCGGGAAAAGGAGTGCCAAAGCGGGATGATCGGGACAAAACTTAAATGGCACGAAGTCTATTTTCTCCTTTTTCCCTAAGTGCCAAAAAGAGGTGAGGATCACCCCAGAAACCCTCAAAAGGCTACTCTAGGCTTGGGAAAGAAGGAGAAAGAGATTTCTAGCGCAAGGAGGACGATAACTTGCGGATTTTCGGCCAAATCCACAGTCTCAAGGTTCGGAAACCAGGATTAGAGTTATAATCCCGTGTAACTGCTTGGCGCCCAGGTAGGTTAGGTTTTATTAATTGAGTAGTCTTAAATTCGTGTTCACTGCGTAGTATATTGTTAATTGACGGTAGAATTCATGTGTAGACCTTCGTGCACCGAAAAAGGGATGGTTGTACTTGTATTCCTAGTGGTTACATGAAATGTGAACCGTAGGGGGAAGCATCTTCCTGTGAACTAGGTGTAGGTGATGGTTTGCTATCCTTTTTGTGTGATATATAACGGGTAATTGCTTCGTTGTATGCATGCATGTATAAGAATAAGGAATGTGAGCCGAATCTAATGCAAATGAGTATATATATGTGAATAATTACATGCCATGAACCCATTACTTGATTGTATGACTATTAGTATTGTTCATTATGGGTGTGATTGTGGTTGTGGTTGTGCTGACTGGATCGGGTGTCACGTTTTGACACATATATTGGATCGGGTGTCACGTTTCGACACATATATTGGATCAATTTTCACGTTCTGACACATCTACTGGATTGGGTGTCACGTTCTAACACATCTATTGAATCAGGTGTCACGTTTCGACACATGTATATTAGATCGAGTGTCGCGTTTCGACACACTAACAGTTTGGGTGTGGGTTCCAAGAGAGAACCATTGGTGACTACTATGTTCATATCTACCTGTCCTGGATGTTGGGAATTATTATGTTGCTCCTGAATGATAATTGAATTATGCATTATGTATATGTGTGTTTAATATGTCGTGTACTTGTTACATATCTCATTACTGAATGAACTGTGAATGGCTAGGCCCAATCTGGATGTGGTATGGTAAGTGGAGACTGAGGTTCCAAGTGTTACTATGTATATTCGTAAAAAGTATGAGAAGTGGGGAGGTGTTCGTGTCGTAAATTTTGAGTAGCTAGGTGTTACCTTGGAAGGGGATTCACATTGAAATGGTTAGCGAGCCTTGATAGAATGTACTATGGGATCAATGGTTGAGTGGTGATGTGGAAGAAGTAAGGGTATATCGTGAGTGGTTGGCCCGGTTGGTAGTGGTTACATCCGGAAACTCTTCTAAGTGATGGAATGGTTAAGTTATGATCAATAACGGAGCGAGCGAGGGGTTAGAATCAAGTGTACTAGTATATATTAAAGTATTCGGGAATGGTATGGGCATGAGGATATAAAGATGGAGGAATGAACAGTTTTATTGCATGTTTCCTGCTAGTCGATTTCTTATATTATGCGGTGGGTATCGGGTTGACCGATGATGCCTACCAGTACGTGTGGTTTGTACTGATACTACTCTTGCTATGCCTTTTTGGCATAGTCTAGTTGCAGGGTCAGTGATGTTTCATAGGTGAAGACGAAGACAATCTCCAACAACTTCTATTTTTCCTTCCATGTGGTGGGAGCTGCGTCATTTGTTATCATGTTTATACCTTGTAATCTTAGAAGCTCTTGTACCTATTTAGACTAGATCCTTGGGGAAGTTAATTACTTTACAATTTAATTTTAAGTCGTTTAAAACTCTTATTTTATAAACATTACATGAATTTCTGTTTATTCGTCAATTTTCTTAATCTTCCGCATGTCTTTAACTGTTTGGGAATCGACGATTCTCCTACTTAGGTGTTAGAGTAGGTGCATGCATGGCCCGGTGGGTTGGATTGTGATAAATTGGGATCAGAGCCCAGGTTACCGGTCTCCTAGTACAAGAGCAACTGTGGAATAGACTCATACGGATGGGTGTGTTGAAGTCCACATCTAATCTTCAGGAAGCTATGAAGCATTCTAGGAAGTCATCCATTTATTCTTTCCTTTCGCGCGAGTTGTCGCTTGTGGTAGGAGTTGAGTCCAATTGGTATCTCCTGATTCCAATTGGTATCTTAACAAAGTGAACTGGACGTCGTAGTCACGACAGAAAGGACACAAGCAAGGTAAATTGGAACTAAGAATGTTCCAATTGATATCTGGCCTTAGAGGTTATATAAATGCATGGATGATCAGTAATGGTCATCTATGGAGCGAACTAATTAATAGTTTGGACTTGTTTGTGAGTTATAGCTTGAAATTGTGAATATGTGCAGATTATTGTCTGAAATGATTGTTGGTGTGTAAGGTATATTTACTTGGATGTTATGATATGATTATGTGCACCGTGTTGCCTGACTGGAGTTCGATGTAGACAGTGCACTTGCCCGAATGTTCAAAACTATACGAGTTATAATTGCTTGAGTTTCGTGAACTTGTTGTCGGAAAGAGATTCATCACTAGGTTAGGTGCAAAGGTCAAGATAAATTACGATGTGATTCGTAAATGAAACCAAGACGCGTATTGCAACCGATTATAAATCGTGTGAGTGATAAGCATGTTTGTTATTTCGGATTAATGGGAAGGAATTTTGGAGTGTGTACTATTGGGTTGACTCGGGGTAGAGAATGACTATCGTTGCTAAGAGGGAAATCCTAAATGCTTAGTTATAGCCCTGGGAGTCAATTGAAAACTTTGGAAACGGGAAGAACCCCAGAAACTATTGTCCTGGGAACTGGTTCCGTCGGAGCCGCTGAGGCAGGATCATTCCCGCCAGGACAAGACTGCTAGAGCAAGAAGTCTCCCGCCAGAGCAGGACAGGGCGAGACAGAATCGCATCCCTATCTCTCATGTTTTTCCTAGTCACACATATGAACCCTGAATCGTGCGTGGGTTAATCCCTGTAATTCGATCAGTACTCAACAATAGAACATGAAGTTGCAATCACCTAGCATTTAAATATTAGCGGTGAAAAACAGCAAAAACCAGAATCCATGTTTGTCACGCCCTAAACTAGAGAAGGCGTGACTGGCACTCGACACCTTATGCAATCGAGTTAGCCACAAAAACATACCAACTGACTCAACTGAGGGCCTAGAAGGTCAGGCAGCATAACATCTAAAATACTATGACTGGACCCTTAAGGTCATAACCTGAATATTGGTAAGTCATATAGAAGAAGGTAGACAAGCCAAAGATCATAAGGTACTAGCTAGCCGACAAGGCTACAATGAAGATATACACACATACATACATATCTATACATGCCAAGCCTATATGGCTAGAAACCGGAAGCTGCAGAAAGAAACCCAGAATACTATGTCTACAATAGCCTCTATGAGTGACATAAGCACTGGTCGAGACAAGGCCCCGATTATATCTAAACTGTGTAATAAAAGTAACATCTTATGAGAGCTCCAGGAAGAAGTGGAGCTTACCAGCTCACAGCTGAACCCCGAATCGTAGCAGAGGGGTCAATCAGAATCCCTACCTGGACCTGCACGCACGAAACAAAAATGCGTCCCCAGGCAATGGGACGTCAGTACGAATAAAAATGTACTGGTATGTAAGGCAGAAAATAGAATAATAAATAGTTAGTGTAAAAAGGGGAATAAAGATACCGCCTGAAACAGAAACTCTGGTAGCCACCATGGTTGACATCAAACCTTATATAAATTAAATATGCATGGTATGCTCACATAATCGTATGTCATGAATACATATATGTATATAGATGCAAATGCATGTCATACCCAACCAAGTGCTAGCAATGGTGGTGCCTTCCGGTAGCGAACCGGGATCATATTCGCCAACTTGTGGCCATCTGTGTCTCATACGTATAAATATAGGCAATAGGCCCCATACCCTCCGATTATAACTCAGAAGTAGAATGCATAGCATGTAATGTCATGGATTCGTAATGCATTTGTTACCTGAATCATGTTGCCAATCTTGGCTCATTGGTACTCTTGTCCTCATAATCTCGTAATCACTTTCGTATCACATGTAAATATCTCGTGAAACTTATATACTTGTAAATTAAATTGGAACACTTGACTTGAATTTAGAAAGGCAACTTAAACTTGAGGATGTTCATAAAGAGCTTAAAGTTCTTCACTTAGTATCTATATATGTTTCCTTAGTAGTTTGTAAAAAAAAGTATTTCAGAAAAAAACCGTACTTTAGTAGTTTAAACCTACAATTTACATTTAAGAGTTACGGAGATCAATGTTTTATTTTAAAGTTTTCAAAAATATAAATTAGCGAGGAAGGAGGACTAATTTCAAATTCATATTGTTCATCCCTAAGCTTTTTAAGTTACTACATCTAAAGAAGAATAAGAATTCGTACACATGGACCTATAGTCAAGAGAATCAACAAAATGACATAAAGACGCCAAATACCCTATCTAACCGAACGAGTGGAATAGCAACATAATGGAGTCACAAAAATACACCAACTGCAATATCAATGCCTTTCACAAAAGGTCTTTCTAGTAATAGAGTAGTAAAACAATATTTGACGATTTAGGATTCCAAAATTCGTGCTCAAAGGAAGTACAGTGCTTAGCCTTAACATACCTCAATTATGAGTCTTGTTGTATCAATTTTCTTACGGTATGTAATCTACAGAAAGTCATGTCATAATATGAAATCTACAGAAAATCATGCCACACAACCATTACAGGCAGGATATTAACATGGCAGGGTCAAAGTAGCAATTTAGATCTTACTAGCAGAGTAATTAGCTCGCCAGACCCTTTTTAAATGTATGCTTCATTACCTTTTCTTCTCCAAATTACAACCCCAAATTAATGACGTAACATACATATTTGCAGCAGCTATTACCAAGTGGAGGCCTACACAATAGTCAACAACAACCAAATAGAGTAAGCATGCACAATAATAAAAACTCGGCGTATCACCACACCCCTCCTCTCCAACCACAAAATAACCACAACCAAATCCAAATCATGAGTCTTCTAACCATTAAATCCAGAAAAATATATGTAATACAGTCCTATAATTGTTTTAATATAACCATAATAACTCGAACTTACGGCTTCCAATCACCATCCTGTGAGTTCGTCCAATAATTACGTTTGGAATCACGTATTTATCTTCATAAGCAATACGAGAATAAAAGGGCAGAACCTTAACTTAAAATTGATGGAGATTATAGTATTTTAGCATGTCTCCTCAATTACAAAAGTCTCCTAAAACACAAGACGTTGAACCAAGAAGAAATCATTTGAAAATTGCAATGCAATAATAGAACCAACGTTACACTTATTTATCTTATAATTAATTACCCATCTATACTTCTTCTTCTCTTCCAAACTCATATCAACAACAACCACACATAACCAAATCATTTCCAAAAATTCCAGCAACAACAATATCAGAAAATACTTCAAAAACAGCCCAATATCACATAACTATCAAAATACAATTTTACAACCGTCTATTCGTGTTCTTGCTTATATAGCATAGCTATAACTTGGAATCACTCAATAAAATGAAGGGTGAGAATGATTACCTCCAAACAGAAACTACAACACCTAAAAACGAGACTCTTTCACCACGAAGAATCCTTCAAATCACAACCAACAAGGAGGAAAGAAGTACCACAACCTCTATGAACGTTCCAATGGTGAAACCACGTTGAAATCTTGTAAATCTTTTCTTGGATGATAGGGGAACCTTTAGAGAGGATTTAAGATTGTTTCCTTCTTATTTTTGTCGAAAAAAATGAGTTAGGACGAAGAGAAACCAAATCTCATAAAGCTAAACCGACATAGGGGCGAGGGACCCACCTTCACGTGCATGCTTGTGCAGTTTCACTAAAATCTAAATATCTCTCAATTCTGAAGTCGTATGGACAAATGTTTTAATGCGTTGGAAAGTAGACTCGTAAACCTTCGATTTCATATATTGGGATTTTTCTAAAGCTTTATATATTGGGAGAAAAGCTCTAAGACATTTAACCCAAATTTCAGAAGGTTTATTAAAGAAACTTACTCTAACCTTTGTCAACTTTTATTTCCCAACTTGCTTGACTTCAAAACTTAACTTACGATCATTGGGCAACTATATCACCTTATTAAACATCCTTATTAGCATATACAATACTTTTTGTCTTATCCTAAAGGTACTGGTTAACTTAAACCTTCCGAAAGGGCAGGGTGTTAGAAGAGACATTCTTTAACTCGAACTTGTTTAAGGGCTTCCTTGACCCATAATGTTAGTTTAATTCTTTCATTTTTAACCACCCCTATGCAAACTTATTATTCTAACATAATACACCAAGTCATATAAACGTCATACACTCATGCAATGATACACATACTGTCACGCCCCAAGCGACCCCCGAGATGCGAACACGGGACCTAGGACCACAAGTGATCCCAAGCTAACCCTGCTGGCATGATCATGAGCATACTAAATATAATCTGAATAATAGAAACTGTGTGGAAGCTATAATCATAAATAAAATGAAAAGATGGGGAATACCCATATACTATAACTGAGATAAATAATAACTGATGAGTTTAATACAAGGAAGATACTAACTCAATACAAAGCTGAATCTATGTCTGAAATAAGCCTCTAAACTGACTAGAAGTGTTGGGACATGCCCCAACTAAGTTCTAGAAAATCTGAAACTAAAAGACTGAAAACTGAAAGACGACACGACTATTGTCCTCGAAGAATGATGACTCACCACTGATGCTGCTGAACTGAAGATCGGGAATCGATCTAAGCGTGATCTGGATGCTGAGAACCTGAACCTACATCACGAGAAGATGTAGCGCACGTATGCGTCAGTACTTGAAAGGTACTGAGCATGCAGGATAGAGTAAAGCTGAAATAACATATAACTGAACAAAGCAATAAAAAAATGAAATAATCTGAACATGATATGGATACTGAAAATACTGAATACTGAGCTAACTGATGCAATAACCAAATTTATAACATGCTGAGACTGAATACTGACTGTACTGAAATATGGTCAATGCAATAGAGTCTGACTGAACTGTGGGAGCTACTAATAACTGACATAAAACCACAGAGCTAACTGATGCAATGACCAAATTTATAACATGCTGAGACTGAATACTGACTGTACTGAAATATGGTCAATGCAATAGAGTCTGACTGAACTGTGGGAGCTACTAATAACCGACATAAAACCACATGAGCTAAATGTGGAGTTCGATGTATATGCCCCATCGAAAGGACCCTATATACCCTGCCAGAGGTATAGAGGCATGTTGGCTTGATCGCTAAACTGATATTGCACACAGAGGGGACTTACACCTACGTTGCTCATAGTTTTGGGACTATATGGGTACGCTGAACCTTAGTCCAACTCGGTATTATGCTACTCCCAATGAATTAAGTAGTTAACTGGTTATGACTGAATTTCTGTAAATACTGGATAGCTCGAACTGAACATGCAAACTGAGAATGCAACAATTAAACGAATATTGATGCGTTAATAACTGAGGCATGTATAACTGAATAACTGAGATATCTGACCTAGCATGTGTAATTCAAGAACTAAAGAAATACATAGCTAGGGTTCTAAAATTCATGCGAGAAACGATGTAATGACATGATAATCTGATTTGGAACAT
>NW_006239052.1:167868-208298 GCF_000226075.1 Solanum tuberosum
AACTGAACATGCAAACTAAGAATGCAATAATTAATCTGATAATGATGCATTCATAAACTGAGGCATGTATAACTGAATATATTATGACTGAAATACTGAATAACTCAAAATACTGACATGTAGATACTCATACTTGAAAACTCCTTTTATTTTAAAACAATTCAACATCATATTATACTCTAATCATTCATGACTTCGGAAGTCATACGATATAAACATTGATGGTATATCTAGATACCATACTATTCATACATTGATGACCTACTCAATTGTCATACTAATCATGTTTTAGAAGCTCTTTCTCAAAACTCCTCTCTACTTACTCAAAACTCAGTTTAAAACTCAAGTGTTGTCTTAAAGAAAAGCTTCTCAAGATTTATAACTCAAAATAGGGTTTATGCTGAAATATACTGATAATGTGGCATAGAACTGGAGCATGTATATCTGAATAACTGAAATATCTGACCTAGCATGTGTAATTCAAGAACTAAAGAAATACATAGCTAGGGTTCTGATATTCATGCAATAAACGATGTAATAACATGATAATCTGATTTGGAACATTTTAATAACTAATTCATGATGATCTGCTGTAATTCTAGAAACTCTAGGTCTGTTCCTAATCATGGAATCAAGAATCTGACTGAATTCTAGGGACCTAATGGGCGAAAGAAACCCACTGGTGAAATCCCACATACCTGGTGACGAATTTCACGAAGAAATCCTTTGATTTCTGGACTGGAACTAAAGAAAACTTGCTGCGTTCTTGAAATAGGGTTCTTGACCTTTTTCTCCTTTCTTGATTTTAATTTTCTAAGTTTTGATTAATGATTTTGACTAAGGTAAGTTCTAGTTATGTTTCTAGGCTTAAACTGACTAAAACCTCATGATTTAGGATCTAAACGACATATCTTAGGGGTTAAACGAAATAGGAAAAGACCAAAAGACCCCTGAATTAACTGCTGTCGGAGTGACCTACGGGCCGTAGGTCAATCTACGGTCCGTAGATTGTGTCCGTAAGTCAAGCCTGCTCGACAGGCCTTCACTAAAACGAGCTTTTACTCTGAGGTCGGAATTTAGCAAACTCGGTGGCGTTGGACATATAATTTAATTATATATCATATCATAGGTCATGGGACACCTAATTCATCTTGTGCTAAGAGTTATGCGCATTTGAAGTTGACCCATCAATATTTTCATCTAACTGGCTGCTGATCCTAACCTACGGTCAGACCTACGGACCGTGGATCGATTGACGGTCCGTGCTGGTCAACCATCAATCGGGACTGAAGCTGGGCTTTAGGGGCATCGATCCACGGACACGAACTACGGTCCGTGACCTGACCTACGGACCGTAAGTCCGACCGTGGGTCAACACTTAGCCAAATTTTCTGACTGAGTTCTGGGGAAGTTTTCTGTCACGAACCACGGACCTGCAGGATGGACCGTGAGTCCATCTACGGTCCGTGGATGGTGTCCGTGAGTGCCACCTGTAACATCAAAAATCTGCAATCTAGTCTATTTTTGGATACGGGGTGTTACACATATTATGCGAAAGAACCACAGGGTCTCACATTTTATAAAAATGTAAGAAAAAATGAAAGAGAAAATGAAATATTGTTCATTACATGCCCAAGAGGGACAAAACCAAATCAGGCTCCTTGGGAATAACAAGTGTCACTGCCGGACTCCAGGTCCTCAAGAGGTATCAAGCCAGACCATGCCTCATTCAACCAAGAGAACCCCCGATTGTCTCCCAGCTCGAGTCGGGGAATCTCCCTCTGGGCAATACAAGAGAAGATGACATTAATGGTCTTTCACATTCGGGCCATCAGACGATCCCTCTCTATACTCTTCCTTCTCTCATGTTGCAACAAGCGACGGAGCATCTCAACTTCAAGGGCAGTAGAGGGTGGAACTAGAGTCGAGGCACTAGCATAGGAGCGTACCAATCTCCTCCGAACGGCCACTAGGTCCTACTCCACACGAGCACCTGTTAGTGGGGGCTGGGACTGGGTAGGGAGAATGTTTTTTCCCTTCTCATCTTCCCATCCTTCGTCATCCGCATCAACAACTCCTTGACTACTACCGGCCCTGTCCGTCTTCCTCCTCTTACTTTCGGAGGTGGAAGTCTGCCTAATCAAAAGAGGGTGAAAAAGGGGATCCATGGAAAGTACCTCATCGGTGTCCAAGAGTGGCACCCCTACCCAATTACACATCGTTGTCACCAGTCCAGGCAAGAAGAATGCATTTTTGTTGCCTATGTAGAACACCTTCCACTCAAAAATGATCTGGGCATTCAGTCAAATTCCCTGTATAGCACAAGCCACCACCAATGCCCGAGAAAAGGTCACGTCAGTGCGGTTCCTCGACGAGCGAATCCTCCTGAAACCAAGTGCAGCCACCTCTTAGCATCCGGCGACCATTTAGTACTAGATATTCCCTCAATAGTAGCCTAGTAAACCTAGTCCCAGCGCGCAAGCTCTACCAGTGTATCCCATAGCCAGCCCAAATCCATCTCCCTCAGCTTGGCCTCGTACTTAGTGTTAGAAATCTTTGGCACTTCTAGCACCTCATTGATGAACTGAGTGCTCAGAGGGATGTCAACTCCTCGGATGCAAATGGAGGGGTGAGGATCGTCCCAACGAACAATAGGAAGAATGGCATAGAACTCCCTCACCCATCCAGAGCGCGCAACAGGGGGAGCCTCTGTCAGTGGACCCCAACCAAACTCCATTAGTCGGGCATAGAAGGCGGATGCTCTCTCCGCTAGGCCTAGCAGGTGGAAACCCCTCTCGCAATAGAACTTGGTGTTCCTGTGATCGTGGTACCTCTCCCGACTTGCAACATCGGGAAATCAGACGAAATACAAGTTTTCCTTGTTGTTTCTAGCCATAGTAGACAAGCCTGCAAAATTCATGAAACATACACGTTAGGAATCCATGGAATTAGTGAATTTTTGGCTAAAGAAAAAGAAAAAAATTATATTTGGCAAGAGGCCAATGTCCCGCTAGAGCGGCAAGGATCCCACCACAGCAGGATGAAGGAGGCCCCCACATTGGGAGAAAGGCAGCTAGAGCGGCCTTCATCTGGGACAAATTTCAAGCGCGACCATGGCGCCCCCTTCTCCCTCAAAACCTCATTTTAACGGATTTTTCATCAGATCAGAGTATCTGAAGTACCCTAGTACCTAAATATGCAAGAATTTCTAGCAAAATAGCCCCTAAATAATGTCTAAATTAAATTTTTACACCAAGAAAATATTTAACTTTCCCCATCCATTTCCAATCTGTTTCGACAATAATTTCGCGAAATCCTTACGCTAAGAACGTTGTGGAGACATTATGAACGTAATGGAAGTGTCTATGCTACGTTTTCTAACAAATCAAGCAAACTATGTTCATATTTTGAAAAACTACCCCAAAGGCCCTCCTAACCAATCGATTAGTATCATGCAATCATTGCTAAGTAAGTAATGAAGTAATCGGAATAGGGAGCAAGAATTTTACCATAAATTTGATGTTTAGAGTGACGCGATCAAGAGCGTTTTTGAGTTTGGGGTGAGTTTAGGAGAAAATGGGGGAAAACGTTTCATTTTCCCCTACTTACTAATCTTCGATCCCCTGCTGCAGTGGCGTTTCCCCGCCACAAGGCCCCGCCTTAGTAGAAACCCTGCCACTCTGGCGGGGCAAGCTATACAATTGGACGTGTCTTTTTCTCCATGAGTTGCCTCATTTCCCTAGTTGGTCCCTTGAATAAAGATCTCTTTCGTGCTTAAAACTTGGAAACCACTATCCTTCGTGGTTCCTTAACATGCCATTTTTTTAGTTTAGAAGTACTCCAAAAGGGGCTCATGTTTATCTTTTCGTTGGTTGTTCGGGGACGAACAAGGGGTAAATTTGTATTTATTGTAATGATCCGAACCTTCGTTATTTAGGAAAGGAAAATGTTAGGAGAACTGGGCCCATTATTTCGCCAGAGCGAGACAGATGTCGCTAGGGCGCGGCGCTCTAGCAGGACAAGAAGCGCCAGAGCGGGATGATCGGAACAGAACTTAAATAACGCAAAGTCTTATTTTCTCATTTTCCTTATGTGCCAAAAAGATGTGAGGATCACCCCAGAAACCCTCAAAAGGCTGCTCTAGGCTTGGGAAAGAAGGAGGAAGATATTTCTAGCGCAAGGGTGACGATAGCTTGCGAATTCTCAGCCAAATCCACCGTCTCAAGGTCCGAAAACTAGGATTAGAGTTATAATCCCGTGTAGTTTCTTAGCTCCCAGGTAGGTTAGGTTTTATTAATTGAGTAGTCTTAAATATGTGTTCATTGCGTAGTATATTGTTAATTGACGGTAGAATCCATGCGTAGGCCTTCGTGCACCTAAAAAGGGATGGTTGTACCTATATTCCTAGTGGTTATGTGAGATGTGTACCGTAAGAGAAGCCTCTTCCTGTGAACTAGGTGTAGGTGATGGTTTGATTTCCTGTTTGTGTGACATATGCCAGGTAATTCCTTCGTTGTAAGCATGCATGTATGAGAATAAGGAATATTAATTGAACCTAACGTAAATGAGTATATGTATGTGGATAATTACATGCCATGAACACATTACTTGATTGTATGACTATGATTATTGTTTATTATAGGTGTGATTGTTATTGTGATTGTGGTTGTGCTGACTGGATCAGGTTTCACGTTTCGACACATATATTAGATCAGGTGTCATGTTCCGACACTTCTATTGAATCGAGTATCACGTTCTGACACATATATTGGATCGGATGTCATGTTCCGACACATGTATATTGGATCAAGTGTTACATTTCGACATACTAACAGTTTGGGTGTGGGTTCCATGAGAGAACCATTAGTGACTACTAAGTTCATATCTACATACCCGGGATGTTGGGAATTAGTACAGTGCTCCTGAATAATAATTGAATTATGCATTATGTATATGCGCGTTTACTATGTCGTGTACTTGTTATATATCTCGTTACTGAATGAACTGTGAATGACCAGGCCTAATCGGGATATTGTATAGTAAGTGGAGACTAAGGTTCCAAGTGCTACTATGTATTACTTTAGAGAGGTTGTCTATAGTCGTAAAAAGTATGAGAAGTAGGGAGGTGTTCGTGTCGTAAATGTTGAGTAGCTAGGTCTTACCTTAGAAGGGGATTCGTATTGAAACGGTTAGTGAGCTTGATAGAATGTACTATGGGATCAAGGGTTGAGTGGTGATGTGGAAGAAGTAAGGGTATATCGTGAGTGGTTGGCCCGGTTGGTAGTGGTTACATCCGAAAGCTCCTCTCTGTGATGGAATGGTTAAGTTATGATCAAGAACAGAGCGAGCGAAGGGTTAGAGTCAAGTGTACTAATATATTTTAAAGTATTCGGGAATGGTATAGGCAGGAGGATATAAGGATGGAGGAATGAACAGTCTTCTTGCATGTTTCCTGCTAGTCGATTTCTTATATTATGCGTAGTGGGTATTGGGTTGACCGGTGATGCCTACCAGTACGTGTGGTTTGTACTAATACTACTCTTGCTATGCCTTTTTGGCATAGTCTAGTTGCAGGGTCAGTGATATTTCATAGGTGAAGATGAAGACAATCTCCAACAACTTCTATTTTCCTTCCATGTGGTGGGAGCTGCATCATTTGTTAACATGTTTATACCTTGTAATCTTAGAAGCTCTTGTACCTGTTTAGACTAGATCCTTGGGGAAGTTAATTACTTTACAAGTTAACTTTGAGCCGTTTAAAACTTTTATTTTATAAACATTACATGAATTTCCGTTTATTCATCAGTTTTCTTAATCTTCCGCATGTCTTTAACTGTTTGGGAATTAAGGGTTCTCCTACTTAGGTGTTAGAGTAGGTGCCCACATGGCCCGATGGGTTGGATCGTGACACCTTATTAACTAATGTGTCATCTGCATTGCGATTTGAATTTAATCATAGATCTAAAGTGAGCTTCGAGCAAATAAAATATTAATGTGGCATCTTATGGTTAAAGGACGTTTCATTTCACTTACGTACTATTTTCCTTGTTATGGCAAGGAAAACGAACGAGTTGTCGCACATCACATATTTGTACTGTGAACAAACCTTATAATAAATAAACGAAATGGTGGATGCATAATTTGAAGATTAACACCCTAAATTAGGTAAAATACATAAACATGATCTTTAACTTGACCCCAGCTGGCAACTATGACCTTTAACTTTGACTGTGCACAAGTAGACACTTAAACTTGTATAAAATTGAACAAATAAACACATTCGTCATATATGGCATCCTACGTGGCAATTTTGTATAGTACGTGACAACCTATGTTTATTATGCACATAAGACATGTGTGTCTACTTGTGCACACCCAAAGTTGGTGGGCATAGATGCCAGCTGAATCCAAATTAAGTGACATATTTATGTATTATGCCCCTAAATTATTATGTTAACTTCATATCTAAATCATGTCTTGAATTTGAACTTTCGTTTAAAAACACGCAACTCAACATTTGTTGATGTGTGTATATTTTCACGCTCCTAAAACAATTAGAAAATGTGTCAAGTGAAATTACACATTTCATTTAAACTTAGAGTTAATACGTAAAACCTAATTTATAAAGTATCATTATCTTATGAGTTTCATACTTAAACTATCAGATGTTTTATGTTATCTTTCCACCCTGCCCCATACTACAATAAAACCTCTATAAATTAATATAGACAGGACCATGAAATATTATTATTCTGTAGAGGTATTATTTAATCAATAGATTAATATTTATTAATTTAAAGAGTGTTTCGACACCAAAAAAATTATCCAGGGATGAAATCTCAAAAATATTGAAAGAACCTACTTGTGAAAACGTCATTCATGAACTTGAGGTCATGATTAATGATCTCGGTTACCGCGATAAAATGGATGTTAATAACCTATTGGATAGGTGAAAATGATACATGTTTAGAGGTCTAAAACTTAAAACAAATTGTGGATATCATTGGAAAAATAGTGTTGATGATAAAGTTGAAGATGATACAATACCTTTGGAACCAGTTACACGTAAGAAAACACTTGCATCTAGAACTCTTCACAATTTTATGGTGCAATTAGAAAAGACAATACCGAATCTTTTGGATGCAATAAGAAAAGTTAGAGATGAGCTTCAACTAGATTTAAATTTTAACAAAAAAAAAGAACTTAATAGAATCATATTTCACTAATTTTCTTAGGTATATTTGTACTTTTAAGGAATTATTAATTTGTAATATTAATGGGACCATATATTTATATAGGGGTCTCCTAAAAATATATTATCTTATTATCTTATCGAAATGGGTGATTTTTTCCATTGGCCCAAGTCGGGACCAAAGGAAATTATTATCTTAGAGAGATTATTAATTAATCGAGTATTAATTTAGTGAGGTTTTACTATATATATATTTTTTGAAGGCTAAGACCATCCCCCCGGAGACTATTGTTCAATGCGCCTAGTGGCATTATATCTTCAGCCTAAATTAAAATTCTATCAAAGTTAAATACAAAAAATCAAATAAACTAGTTAAAATATAAAAAAAAATCAATTATTTAAAAGGGTCGGTCATTGGTTTCCCGTAAGGTTAAAGAACACTGGTTAATTCTTTTATTATATTAATTATCACCTTTTTAACAAAAATTAGGAATTGTCAAAAAATTCAGACTTCTATATTTTGGGGTTTTTTTTCCTTTTATAAATTAATGTTTTCTTAAGTTTAATATCGGTTACACATAATTACATAAGATATTGATTTTTATCTCCAAGAAAGTGTTTGTTTTCAAAAGATCATGATCTAACAAAATCAAGAAAAGGGTGTTGAAGAAGGTGTAGAACAATAACATATTTAATGATTAAGTAAGCTCTGGCCGAAAAGTGTCACTTGAGATGTTGTATGTAAATTTTACTTCTATTTTGTGTGAAATAAAAAGATTATTCACAATAGACTCTTGGCTCAACAAAAGCATTTTAAAAAAATGGTTAGACTAATATAATACAAAAGCAAAACTATGATAGAAATACTATAGAGAAAATAAAAGTATTGATAACAAAAAAATATGTTATTGACCTGACCATCCATCTATCTTTGGAATAAGAAGAAACAGGTCCATCCAACACCTCTGACCTTATTCCAAGAAGATCATCTCATTTCACCCTTTGCGAGATAAAGATCTCGAACATCGACTCAGAGGCGGATCCACCCTAACTCAAAAGGTGTCAAACGACACCTCTCATCAAAAAATTACATTGTATCTATAGAGGTCAAATTTCGGTTATATATATATATATATATATATATATATATATATATAAAGTATTGACACCTCTCAGCACAAGTTAAAGGTTTAGTCTAATGGTTAAGGTGTTGCAAAGATTCCTTGAAGTCATGTGTTCTAGTCTTACTCGCCTCATGATTGTATATTTTTACTGACACCCTTTAATGACAATCATGGGACTGCTACAAAACATCGTAGAAAAAAGTTCTAACTCTCGACTACCTAACCTTCTACCCTGAGCTCATATCTGAAAATGTATCATGTCATGGGCATATGTACTCCTACTCTTTAAAACCATTACAGTCTCACTTTTTGCATCTTGTCCTCTATTGAGGTTACTCATACCTTGCTCTGAATATATTTGTTTCTTAATTTATCTCTTCTAGTGTTCTCAAACATTCATTTGACCATCCTCATTTCTTACATTCAACTTTGAACTTGTGAATCTTATATTTGGTCAATATCTTGTCTCATACAACATAGTGGATCTAACAATTATTAATCTACTATATACATTTTATCTAAGTCTTGGTAGCACATTCCTATCACATTAGACATCCAATGTGAGCCTCTACTTAATTAATTCTCACTCCAATACAATGTCTGATATCATCGTCAATCTCACTATTTTCTTGAATATTTAATGACGTGAGATACTTGAAGTTTTCTCTCTTTGGAATGACATGGGTTTCAATCCTCACTCTACATCCATATCATGCATGTAATGTGTCACTGAACTTTCACTTCACGTGCTCTATCTCAGTCATATTCAACCTAAAACTTTTAGGGGTCGTTAGGTACAAACATTGGTAACACCAGGATTAGTAACACAT
The DNA here is from genome assembly GCF_000226075.1 of Solanum tuberosum. Taxonomy (NCBI): domain Eukaryota; kingdom Viridiplantae; phylum Streptophyta; class Magnoliopsida; order Solanales; family Solanaceae; genus Solanum; species Solanum tuberosum. Next base: position 177,015 of record NW_006239052.1, read on the forward strand.
GGATTAGTAATGGAGAGATTATTTTTTATCAAGTGTTTGGTTCATTGCTTCCCACTTAATCTTGTGTTTGATTAAGTGGGAAGCAATGAACCAAATACTTCATGTAATTGGGTCAAGGTAGATAACCGCCAGACTATATTATTATTTTTTGTAGGATTTTTTATCATTTAATATATATATATAATTATTATTAATTTTGAAGTATGATGTACCACTATGAAGATCCTTTATGGCGCGGTGTATTTCTAATTTTTTATTCATCAAATATATCTTAAACTTAACATAGATTTAAAGTTAATAAATTGTTCAATACCTAAAGCTTATTGGGAAAAAAAATAGTTCAAGTGATTAATCGACGAACTACATTGAATAAAAAATCAAAAAAAAAGAAAGGAGAAAAAAAATATTAGTCAAATCATCAAATTACACTAAACAAATTTGGAGAGTTAAAATGAACATTTATAACCATTTCAATATAAATAAAAAGGAATTGATCAAATTACAAAAGAAATTTAGGAAAAGGAATAGGGGGATAATTTAGTCATTTAGGGGTCGTGTCCAAGGAAGAAACCTTGGATTCGTTATCCATCCATTTTCTAGGGATAAAATAAGATCATATATGGTGTATAACTAATCCATGAATTAAGTTAAATAAAGTAATTAACCAAACAATGTATTAGATGGACTAAATTTTAATCCATGAACTATTCTAATTAATATGCCTACCAAACAGGTCCTTAAACTCTAGGATCATGTCTCCAAACCCCTCGTCTATCACTGACTTCATCGCATATCTCGTCAATTAATATTATATCATTAGAAAATAACATGCATCATGGTACCTCCCGTTGCATATATATGTCATGTCAATTCATCCATTAGCAAGGTAAACAAAAATGGGCTTAAAGTTGAGTTCGGAATGAGTCACAAAGAGATAAAATTGATCAAAATAAGCCACAATTTTAGAAAGTAACTAAAATAGGCTTAGTGTAGTTTTTTATTCCGTTTTACCCAAAAATATAAACGGCAGACGTTAGTCTATTAACGTCTATATTTAATGTAACTTTTTCTTACACTTTATAAAGTGTAAGTTTTTCTAACACTTTAATACTTTATAAGAAAGGTTAATTTTACCAAAATCTTCACTTTCATCTTCTCAAATCAATATTTCAACTCTTCATTGGCCCCAATCCGACAAACCAACAATCAGATCCCACAACAAAAATCGAATTCTCAAAAGATTTGAGATACGTAGCACAATTCGACAACCCAACAATTCGACCTTACAATTTTTTTAAAGTATTTATTTCTTTTCATCTTATATTCATTGATCCATGATTAATATATAAATTAGTGAAAGATTTGAAATGATGTTGTTGTTCTAATTTATTTAAAATTTCGTTTATATATAGTTAAAATCAGAAGCATGATTTTTCTCTTAGAATAAGTGCTAATATTTTTGAAGTAGTAATCTAGACTTGAGGAGAAAAGCCAAAATAAATTAATAAAATTTGCAATATTGAGCGTAAGAAAAAATACACTTCATAAAGTGTAAGATTTTCTTACAAAAAGTTACACTTCATTAAGTGGAAAAAATTTCGTTTTATGTTAAAATATAGACGTTAACAGACTAACGTCTGATGTAGGTAAAACGAAAGAAAAAACTACACTAACCTTATTTTCTAGAATTATGACTTATTTTGATCAATTTTATCTCTTTGTGGCTCAAATATGTTAAGGACTCCTTAAAGTTGATCTATAGTGCAACCCCAACTAGACTGGAAAGTGTTATGAGTCTCCTTTTCACTATTCTCTCTCAAGTTTAGCTCTATCATACATGTCCTTAAATAATGGCCCTAATATATGTCATATATGCACCTCTAGAGTCTAACCATCTTCATAAAGCGTTCTTAGATTCTAATTTATCGTATATATATGTCTTTTCTAAGTCAATGAACACCATATATATGTAAGTCTCTTTTCCTATCTCTATACTACTCCAAAACTCTCCTAAATGATTTTTGTAGTTGACCACTCCGAAATGAAATCAAATTAGTTCTAAGTAATAGATATATCTCTCATCATCCTCATCTTTACCAGCTTCTCTCAAATTTTCATAGGATATATAGCTTAATAGTTTAATACCCCTACAATAATTACAATTATGAAAATCAACTTTGTTTTTGTACTATAAAATCCTTGTACTCCTTCATTCTTCAGACATTTTAGTCATCCTAAAAATGACATTAAACAATTCAATTAGCCATTCTATACCTAATTTTCCCGCGCTTTTACAAATCCAAATCGATTCGATCAAAGAAGAAAATGAAGAAGATAGAGTTCCGAAGGACGAAACTTTCTCGTTGGCTGATCTTAATTCATATATACGCAACACGGTAGATGTATACATAATCCTTCATATTGTCACGATTTAATTAATTAATGGACTTTAAGTTATGAATTAATTAGAACAAATCATAAACTAAAGTTTATTTAACCAAAAAATGGTTTAATTGATTGAATTGACAGAGGAATAATGAAGTGGCAATATCAGGACCCATAAACCATAAATATTGTCACAGACAAATAAGATGGAAACCTAACATTGAAAGTTAATTAGAACACTTTACCAGCCAAGTGTAGCTTCAAACACCATGAATGATGAATCCAATAGGTCCCATCTTATGATATATCATTAAGACTTGGAAAACAAAACTTGATGTTATCCATTAATTTGAATATCAATTTCTATAATAACTAAATAAATGATTTTGGGATAATTATTAATATGAAAATTTATAATAACACTTTATATAAATGTCGTTAAAGCCTTCATGAGTGATTTTGAATGCAATGACATAAATTTAATTATCGTTAAATATTTTTGTGACGAGAAAAAAAGACTATTGTCACTAAATATTGTGATTATATATCAATGTTAGGTGGATATCTTCATAAATTGTCAAATTTAATCAAGACCTTATTTGTCCCTTGACTTCTTGGTAGAGTTTCTAGAATTAATCAGGTTGTAAGATCCTTTGAAGTTATATCAATTAGTCAAAAATCACATGAAATAAATAGGGATAAGGGTCTGAAAAATACCCCAATTTTGGTCGGATTTGCTGTTGCGATACTAAACTTTCATAAGGACCTATTACCTCCCTAGACTATTTAATACCGTATTTTTTAAGTTTCATATTATATGTGGTCCTAATTAATTATTGAGAAATATATTCCATTAGTATTTATTTGGGATAAGGGTTTGAAAAATATCCCAACTTTAATCGGATTTGCTGTTGCGATACTAAACTTTCATGAGGACCTATTACCTCCCTCGACTATTTAATACCGTATTTTAAACATATATATTTTCCCACGTGGACATAAAAAATAATGCAAAATTATAAATAGTAATGTGTCCACGTGGGCACATATATACCTTTAAAATACACTATTAAATAGTTCAGGGGGTAAAAAATACGGTATTAAATAGTCTAGGGAGGTAATAGGTCCTTATGAAAGTTTAGTATCGCAACAGCAAATCCGATTAAAGTTGGGATATTTTTCAAACCCTTATCCCAAATAAATACTAATGGAATATATTTCTCAATAATTAATTAGGACCACATATAATATGAAACTTAAAAGATGTTTGTGATTTTATAATAAAGATTCAATTCCGTTCTAGATTATTGAATTTTTGAAATTTTCTTGTTTTGCATGTATATTCAAATTTTAAACAGGTATAAGACTAAGACAATCTACGTAAAATAGATTTCTCTGTAATTAATTAGGACCACATATAATATGAAACTTAAAACATGTTGTCTGTGATTCTATAATAAAGATTCAATCTGGTACTAGATTATCAAATTTTTGAAATTTTCTTGTTTTGCATGTATATTCAAATTTTAAACAGGTATAAAACTAAGACATACCACATCAAATAGATTTTTCTGTAATTAATTAGGACCACATATAATATGAAACTTAAAACATGTTGTCTGTGATTTTATAATAAAGATTCAATCTCGTACTAAATTATTAAACTTTTGAAATTTTCTTGTTTTGCATGTATATTCAAATTTTAAACAGGTATAAGACTAAGACCGACCACATAGAATAGATTCCTCTGTAATTAATTAGGACCACATATAATATGAAACTTAAAACATATTGAATATAATTTTATAATAAAGATTCAATCTCGTATTAGATTATTAAACTTTTGAATTTTTCTTATTTTACATGTATATTCAAATTTTAAACAGGTATAAGACTAAGACTGACCAAAAATGTCATGACCTAATTCATTGTTTTGCATATTTATTTATTTTCAAAGTATGCATCATAAATTAATGGACTTCTATAAATATAGTGTTCCACAATGATTATCTTATCAGAGGAAAAATGTTACCATGAAGGGCCTCATAATATGCTTTCTTGTGGAACCTCAAATTCCATACGTGTGGGTTATCTATTTTTTGGAAAAACTATCTAATTAGACAAATATTTCTAAATCATATTTTATTTTATTTTTTAAAATCTACTTTAAAATAATTATCTAATATCTCTCACCCCCCCCCCTTTCTGCTCCTGCCCCTCTCTGATCTCACTCTGTCCCGCTTTCTCTCTATCTCTCTCCTTTTTATATTCGATGATGATGACGCTTAGATGCAATTGATATATCAATCATATTTTTGATACTAGATAAATGTATCTATGCACGATACACTAATTAATGTATTAATTAAGTACATGTATCTAAGTTTATCAATTAATATTTGTATAAAGAATTATCTTCTTGTTGCCTTTTGAAGACGATCAATGTGTAACCTACTTGACGCACTGTAGAATATATAGACTATTTAGCACATGCGCCACTTCACGTATCATGCACACAAGACCTCATAAAGTTTCTTTTATTATTAATATAATAAGATAAACGATTTGTTCCAACAACTTTAATTAGTATAATCCCTTCATAAGTAAAATCGATTCAGTTAATACACAATCATGTCTTGATTAAACCAATAATTAAGGATAACCTATGAATTTTCCCTTTCTCAAAAGCATAATTGTCTCCTCTCCACAAATTAACCTAAAATTAATTAAAGCCTCAAAAGCTATAACGATAACATAACTCTATAAATGCCAATGAACATTCAACTACACTAATTCATTATATTTCATTCAAATAAATCATTATATTTCATTCAAACAATAATAAACTCACTTAATTGTGTCGCACAAAAAAAAATGGGATCCAACAAGGTTATTGCTGTGTTTTTCATCGTTATGGTGACAATGTTTGCTGCTTCAAATGTAAATGTTGTTGAGGCACAACAAGAACTTGCATATAAAGAGTGCTATGAAAATGGGATGAGACTTGGTGCGACCGAAGAAAGTGTCAAAAGAGAATGCAGAAATATCGTCAGGGACCATGATATTAATACCTAGAACACATTAACAAAGTGATATTTTTCACTTCTAATCTTTTTGGCTATGCTTTTGTCATTGGCTTTTATATATGTTGTTTGACAACCAAAAAAAAAAATGTAACATAAAGAATAAATGAAAAAATAAAATTTTCAGTTATATTTTCTCTTCTTCAAGAAATTTCTTTCTTTTCCATTATTTTATTTTTTTATCAGAGCTAACACTTTATATTTGCAAAGATGAATGATCATTAGATCACACACAACAAATTAAACAAGCCTTTCGTTAATTTGCGGGGTCTAATTATAGTCCCTCGAAAATAGGAGGGACCGTTTTACAATTTGGTTTGACTTATGAAAAATTTATTTGGATTTTTAATGTTCGAATATAAGATATGAAAGAAACCAAACAGGATTGGAAAATTTCTGTGTATATTGATGATCCAAAATACAATTGTTGATCCTATATTTATATACAAGAGAGGAAATAAAAAGAAATGCCAGATGTACAAGATTAATTGGCTCAATCTACAACAAACTTTATTTCTTTTCTATGTATGTACGTTGCATATTTCAGCCATATGCATATCTTTTGTCTATTGAGCCATTTATACGAAATGGTCTGATGACTTTGTTTATCTGAGGTGGGCTTTTAGCTAGCCCAGTGCTAAAACAATTCTTCAGCCCAGAGTATACAACCCTTTTGTCCTTTTCAGACCAGATGAGGGTATTAGACTTTTCCAATTAAATCAAAGCCAAACATGAAGCTCTTGTCTTGTTTTTCTTTTCTCCCTTTGATAACTCATTTCCTTGTGTATCACCAATAATTCCAATATCCCCCCGCAAGATGGAGGGGAGTTGAGTGAGACCCATCTTGGGAAGAAGAGAGCGATGGAGGGGACCAAAGAGAGATTTGGTGAGAAGGTCAGCTAGTTGTGCCTTCGACGGAACAAATGAGAGTGAGATGAGCCCAAATAAGTATATTGGCGAACAATATGGCAGTCAAGATCAACATGTTTGGTCCATTCATGAAAGACCGAATTTCGGGCGATATGGATGGCAGCCTGATTGTCGGAGTGAACTGGTACTGGAAAATCGGGAGGAACTGACAAATCGGAGAGTAAGCGCACTAACCAGGTCAACTCGGCAACAACACGCCTCATAAATCGATACTCCACCTCGGCGGAGGAGAGGGAAACAGAGGCCTGTTTCATAGATTTCCAAGAAATGGGTGAACCGCCCAAACTGATGAAAAATCCACTGATTGACCTTCATGTATCTCGACATGACGCCCAGTGGCATCACAAAAAGCCTTGAGGGAAAATGAAGATGAAGGAGACATGAACAAACCCTGAATAGGGCAATGTTGCAGGTAACTCACCACTCTCAAAGCAGCATCGTAGTGTGACAGGCACAACTTTTGCATAAACTGACTAAGAATCAAAGCGGAATGACACAAATCGGGGCGTGTATGAGTCAAATAGTTAAGTTTACCAATGATATGTTTGTATAGTGTAGGATCTATCATGAAATCCCCTTAATCTGCAAGTAATTTGGCAGAGGGATCCAAGGGAGAAGAAACAGGTGGAAGATGAACGATATCAAACTCATGTAGAAGCTCTAAGGTATATTTTCTTTGACTGTTGATAATACCCTGTTTTTCCATTAAGATTTTCATGCCTAAAAATTAGTGTAGAAGACCAAGGTCTTTGATCTTAAATTCTAAGTGAAGAAATAACTTAAGAGCAAAGATTTCTTGGTGATCATCACCTGTAATAAGGATGTCATCCATATAGACGGTAATGATAGTAGTAAGAGAATCGGACTGCTTAAAAAACAAAGAATAGTCATTGAGTGAGGCAGTGAATCCCTTAAAAGTGAGAGCCCCTGCAAGTCTGGCATACCATTGTCGTGAAACCTGTTTGAGACCATAGTATGAGGTTGAGGAGGAACCAAACCTGTAGGAAACTTCATATAAGCCTCCTCTTGTAAATCACCTTGAAAAAAAGCATTATTGACATCAAATTGAAAGATGTCCCAAGATTTCTTGGCTGCAATAGCCAACAAACATCTAATAGTGGTCATCTTAACAACAGGGGAGAAAGTTTCAGTGAAATCAATCCCCTGCTATTGTATGTCACCTCTCACAACCAAACTGGCCTTCAATCTTTCCAAAGTACCATCTGCATGTTGCTTAACTTTGTAGAACCATTTACGAGGTAAAGCTTTTCGACCATGAGGCAAAGGAACCACATCCCAAGTGTTGTTGGATTGCAAAGCTTCAAGTTCAACAGCCATGGCTTGCTGCCAACCTGGATGAGAATAAACTTGTGCATAACTAGAGGGTTCTAAGATATGAGAGGGATTGTGAATAGTGTTTTGATTGGGTGAAGAAAGAGTATGAACAGAAATAGGGGAATGAGTGTGAGTAAAGAAGAAACATGAGTGGGTGACATCAGTTAGAGTGACAAGATTGCAGATGAGAAGGAGCTTTCCCTAATGTAGACCTAGAGGACCTTCTGAGAGTAGATCAAGGGAAGAAGGAACAGGTGTGGGAGATGATAAATGAGAGCTACAAGAAGTTCAGATAGGTTGGATAAAGGAGGTGAGGATGCCAAAGCTGGATCCAAGGAAGGAATAGGAGGAGAGGTAGAATTTTGAGGAATAGATGGAGAAAAAAAATTTAGAATTAATAGGATGTTCTGGAAAAATAGAAAGAACATATTGTGCAGTAGCAAAAGGAAATATGTGCTCAATAAAATGCACATATCTAGAAATGAAGATCTTCTTAGTATGTAGATCCAATAATTTGTAACCTTTCTGATTTATAGGATATCCCAAAAGTGCACAACTTCTGGCCCTTAAGTCAAATTTACCTCTCCCTGACTCAAAGTATTAGCATAACATAAGCAACCAAAACATCTGAAGAAATGATAAGTCGGGGTTTTCCCAAAAACCAATTCAAAAGGTGTCTTGCCATCAAGAACTTTGGATGGGAACCTGTTAATAAGAAAAGTAGTTGTTAAGATACACTCTCCCCAATAAATCATAGGAACTTTTGATTGAAACATGAGTGCCGTGGCAGTCTCAAGTAAATGTATGTACTTCCTTTCAACAATACCATTTTGTTGAGGGGAAGCAACACATGAGGTCTGATGAATTATGCCAAAGGAGTTGAAGATACAGACCTGCCTCACTTTTCCCTAGCTCAAGAGCATTATCTGATCTTACTATCTTGACCTTTGCATCAAATTGTCTTTGCACCATCTGTATAAAGGACTGTAAAACATGGAAAGAATTACTTTTGCTGGCTAATAAATATGTTCAAGTAGCCCTGCTATAGTCATCAACTATAGTGAGAAAATATCTATGATGATTATAAGTCGGTACCTTGTAGGGCCCCCAAGTATCAACATGAATTAACTCAAACTTGGATTTACATTTACTTTGACTGATAGGGAAATGAAGCCTAGATTGCCTAGCTTGTGGACAAATATCACAATAACAATCAAGACTGGAAGGAACAAAAATGAAACTGACATTTTTCATTGATGTTAAGGGGAAATGCCCAAGCCTAATGTGCCACAGCTTTACATCAGAAACTGCACTAGAACAAACAGAAAAATGAAAAGAAACATATTGGGAAACAAAACAAGAATTATTCAAATCATTTTGAGATAACTGGGAAACAGTGGACTGAAGAATAGACTTCTTAGGATTTGGCTGAAGTAAGTAGAGACCCTCCTTAGCTCTACCAAAAACTTGAGGATTCTTCATAGAATGGCCCTGCATTAGACATTCATTAGAATTGAAAAAGATTGAGAAGTTGAATTGACAACATAACTTATGAACTGATAGTAAGTTATATTTGAAACTAGGAACATAGAGGACATTATTCAAAGTTAGATCAGAAAACAAACACACAACACCAGTATGAGTAACAGTGACAGAGTCTGAATTAGGAAGATTGATGTTTAGAGGAAGGGGGGACATAGATAAGAAAGAAGCAGGATTAAAACATATATATTCTGAAGCACCTAAGTCTACAATCCATGTGTTTGAATTGAAAATAGAGAAACAGGAACCAAAATACTTCATTAGTGTACCAGCTACAACATTTGCATTCATCTCATAAGCATTTGAGAAGTTGGTCTTATCCTCCACTTTCATTTGTGTGAAGGCTTGAAGTAGCTCTTTCCCATTTTGAAACAGAAAATTGGCTTGGTCCTGAGTGAAGTGTTGATTGATAGCATGAGCATTGGATCCAACTTCTGCCTCCTCCATATTAACCACTGCATTTCCTCTTATTTGACCATGACTTCCCTTCTCATTTGTAAACTAAAAGTCTTCTGGAAACCCAATCAACCTATAACAGTTCAACTTCAAGTGTCCATTCTTTCCACAGTGGGTGCATTTTGCATTAGGATTATACTTTCCTTTTTCCCTTTGAACTTTTGAAACTGTTTTTGAGGTTTCTGTGAGGCTTGTGAGTTGTCATTCCTAGGATATGTATTTCCAGATCTGAATATGTTACCAGTGAATTATTGAGGCTGCTTTCCTCTATGATGATTCATATTACTATTCACCATGAAAGATGATGAATCAGAGGGCATGAAAGGACTCATGTAAATCTCCCTCTGATTTTCATCCTGGAAGATCAAGGAGTATGTAATATTGATGTCAGGAAGTGGATTCATCATTAAGATGTTTCCTCTAGCCTAAGCATAAGTGTCATTGAGTCCCATAAGGAAGTGAATAAACTTTTCATCCTTCATAGATTTCTCCATTTTATGCTTTCCTTCACACACACATACACATGAACATTTGATGTTTGAATTCAAAGAGTCTAGTTCATCCAGAGTCTTTTAAGATTAGTGAAATATCCTGCTATGTTATTGTTTCCTTGAACTAACCTGCTTAATTCCTTTCGCAGGTGAAAGAGTTTAGCACCATTTGATTGACCAAATCGATGCTCCAAGCTAAGACAAAGTTCTCTAGCAGATCTGAAGTAAATCACACTATCAGCAATTTCCCTGGAGAGAGAGTTGAGCAACCATGAAATCACCATGTCATTACATCTGCTCCATAGCTGCAGATCTGAAGAACCAACAGCTAGTGCGGATTGATCCCCTGTAATAAAATCCAGCTTGTTCTTTGCTGAAAGAGCAATAAAAGCAGATCTTTTTCATGCATGGTATCATTTGCCATCAAAGACACCATTAACAAGAGTCATACTAGGTGCATATGAGTTTGTGAGGAAATAAGGGTGATTGGAATCAATTCCTGGAGTAGTGTTAGTACTAGCAGTCGTTGCTCCAGTAGAGACTACAGAATCAGGCATCTTTGTTGCTTAGGGTGATAGATTAAATTATAGAGGATTTGTGATTTGGTATGCTCTGATACCATGAAAGAAAGCAAACAGGATTGGAAAATTTCTGTGTATATTGATGATCCAAAATACAATTGTTGATCCTATATTTATATACAAGAGAGGAAATAAAAAGAACCTTCTATTCTAACTGCTATGCCAGATGTACAAGATTAATTGGCTCAACCTATAACAAACTTTATTCCTTTTCTATGTATGTACGTTGCATATTTCAGCCATATGCATATCTTTTGTCTATTGGGCCATTTATATGAAATGGTCTGATGACTCCTTTTATCTGAGGTGGGCTTTTAGCTAGCTCAGTGTTAAAACAATTCTTCAGCCCAGAGTATACATCCCTTTTGTCCTTTTCAGACCAGATGAGGGGATTAGACTTTTCCGATGAAATCAAAGCCAAGCATGAAGCTCTTGTCTTATTTTTCTTTTCTCCGTTTGATAACTCATTTCCTTGTGTATCACCAATAATTCCAACAAGATATTACAGTACAAATTCAGATCACATAAACTCGATTAGATTGAGTTTAGCTTTGTATATATTAATCAATTTGATTATTTTGGATTATTTTTTTAGCCTATAAATTGGGTGTCTTCTTATATTCTTCTTCTCACTAGCGGCATATACAAGATTTCTAAGCAGTGTCGATATTTAAAGAAATAAACAAAGAACAAATTACAAGTTTTTGAAAAATAAGCATTTTATTTTATCGGGGATTTGAGTCATATTGTACCGATGATTCACCATAATTCAGTTCAGTTTGATCAGAAGTTGGCATATGATGAGGCACTGATAGCTATTTTGGATAGACAGATCTGTGACTCAAAGTATATTTGGGGACAAATCACTGAACTTCCAAAAATAATATAAATCGACATTTTGAACGTGTTACAAGAGAGCTCTCAAACAAAGTAGGTCAGAATGGAATATTGTCGCCATTTGGGTCAAGATGATCCAATACAGGGAGGACTAAGAATTAGTTCTCAAACAACAAATTCAAACATTTAACAAAAAATAAGAAAATCAAAATAGATTTTGCTGCAATAATAATGTGATTTCATATATCATTTAGTTAGTCGGCAAGAAAAATGTGTTGCATCATCAATTACTCTGAAAATTAAAGCAATTTAATAACACTTTTTATTTGGACGATGGTCGTTCTTTCTTTTTAGCTATGACCTTACTATGAATTCAAGTATTTCATTAAAATTAATACTTTAAGTGGGGTAAGATTTTGAATAATCATTATGTTACTATTCAATTAATTACCTATACACCCCAACTTTATTTTACATTAACGTACTATTTTTCATAATTAGGAAAAAATAATGAAATATTTAAATCAAACTGAATCGTAACGTACATGGTAGCGTTAATTAGGGGTGTTCATGGTTTGGATAAAAATCGATCCAAACCGAAAAACCAAACCAAACCGATTTAATTTGGGTTTTGGTTTGTTCGAAAAAAAATTCGAAGAAATAACCGAACCGAACCTAACAAGTTATATACATAAATTTTATTATTATACATATATAATATATTATATTCACAAACAATTTTAAAGATTTTATATATATTTCATCAAAATTTATTTATAATTTATTTGTGAAAGAAAAAATGTTCAAGGTGAGAACATTTTTCTTATTGGTTTCATGTATATGAGTGTCTATGAAAATTCTTTGTGGGACTAAAAATGTCATTGTCTCTTCCTTCTATGCCAAAATAGTGAATTTTGAAGTTTTATTCAGTAAATTCAATGATCGAAAGTTCTATAATGCCAGTCATTCTAACTATTTTTTTGTTTGAATGGATTGTTGTCACTTTTTTCACGTTTTGAATGAATTGTTTCTTTTATTTGTATGTACGGCTAATAACCGAATAACCGAATAACCGAACCAAACCAAACCAAAACCGAAAACAACCAAACCGATAAATGTATATTATATTTGGTTTGGTTTGATTTTGATTTTGACCAATAACTGACCCAAACCAAACCGTGAACACCCCTACTGATGTGATTGAAAATGTACTTGACAAGTTCAAGCATTTGGATTTCAATATTGTTAACCGACCCAAACCAACCCGTGAACACCCCTAGCGTTAATTATGCATTTTTTAAGCTATCCCATTTCCCAATTTACCCTCTTGGAAAATTTATAAAATAGTGATTTTATTGTTTTGCAAGGAAGAAAAAAAGAGGTTAGGGTGTAAATAATAATTTTAAAAAATACATCAGGGTGCACATAAATCACAAAAGAAGACATACATTAGAGAAATAATCTCCATTCCAGAATCGTACATAAGATTTTCACCTCATACAAAAGAATGTGTGTGTATATATACTTCTTCATTTTTATTTTTATCCGGTACTCGCATTGAAGCCCGATTAATTCGAATTCACACCGGGTAGGAGTAGCGTTCCTTGGTTCCATACCCATGACTCAAAATCAAGACACTCTGGTTAAGAGATAAGCAACTCAATCCACTGCACCACATTCTTGGTGGTTAAAATATATACTCACTTCATTTCAAGTTGATTCTTATTTTCCTTTCTAGTCCATTTCAAAAAAATATTTCTTTCCTTTCTTGGAAACTATTAATTCTAACTTTCCACATGACATGTTTGAGAACACAATATTAACAATTGTTTTGGTACATATATTCTATATCTCTTTAGTTCAAGAGTCCGAGATTCAAAAGTTTCTTTGCTTCTGTAAACTTTGTATCAAGTTAATACTAGACAAACAAATTGAAACGGAAAGAACACTATTTATACATATAATATTTGTTTACTATACATGTTTAACATTTTCACATATATTTTCTCTTTTTGTAAAATATACGTATAACATTCTTACAAAAATAAATATTCATTTATACGCATAATATTTTTTTCTATATAAGTTTTAACTTTTATATATATATGTAAAAAATGTGTATAATATTTTTACATATAACCTTTTGACGGATGGGTTCTCTTATGAAAGTTATAACTTTTGTAAGATGAAGAAACCCAACTTATATGGCTCAAAACGAAAATTCAAAATAATCAAATTGACTAATTTGAACCTAAGCTTTAAAAGTTGAATCAAGTTGGGCTTACATGGTTTGATTTGTATTGTAATTTCTTAATTCGAAAATTGAAAACTCAAACCAAACTATCGGACGGTCACTCTTATTTTCGAGCAAATGGACGTACTCGTAAATTAGAACTAAAGCCTCGTAATCCAATCCTGAGATCGAATCCATGAAAAGAAGAAAAATTCTTGAAGAAGGGAAAATATAACTGAAAATTTTATTTTTTCATTTATTCTTTATGTTACATATATTTTTTTGGTTGTCAAACAACATATATAAAAGCCAATGACAAAATCATAGACAAAAAGATTAGAAGTGAAAAAAATATCACTTTATTAATGTGTTCTAAGTATTAATATCATGGTCCCTGACGATATTTCTGCATTCTCTTTTGACACTTTCTTCGGTCGCACCAAGTCTCATGCCATTTTCGTAGCACTCTTTATATGCAAGTTCTTGTTGTGCCTCAACAACATTTACATTTGAAGCAGTAAACATTGTCACCATAACGATGAAAAACACAGCAATAACCTTGTTGGATCCCATTTTTCTTTTTGTGCGACACAATTAAGTGAGTTTATTATTGTTTGAATGAAATATAATGATTTATTTGAATGAAATATAATGAATTAGTGTAGTTGAATGTTCATTGGCATTTATAGAGTTATGTTATTGTTATAGCTTTTGAGGCTTAAATTAATTTTAGGTTAATTTGTGGAGATGAGACAATTATGCTTTTTTAGAATGGGAAAATTCATAGGTTATCCTTGATTATTGGTTAATCAAGACATGATTGTGTATTAACTGAATCGATTTAATTAGACCGTTCATTTTTTTGTATTTTCCTTATGAATAAATTTTAAACCAATCAATTTGTAATGCAATTTTCGTGTATGATTTTAACAAATATATCTGTGAACTAAAACAAAATGGCTCCGGGGCAAATTGTCCTATTTTGAATAGTTCAAGGGCAAATTGGACAATATTTACTTGTGTTGCAACATCTATTTGTAACAAAGGTATTTTGAGATATTTTGCTAAAACATATTTTGTAACGACTCAAACCGTCGTGATTGGCACCCACACAAACCCTCCGGTGGGAGAACCATTACTATAACCCAAACAAACAAATTTTATGAAAACTAAGGCATTTAAAGATACGGAAGCATGTTTAAATGACTAAAAGAAATACGAAGTTCCCATAAACTCCCCAAGTTTTAAACAAATAACTTAACCAAACTAATGTGGAAATTCAACCCCTAGAACCTGAAAGTCAGTGTACCAAAACTCTACTAACGACAAGTCTAAGAACAAGGGGTACAACCTCGAAACTAAACAAACACCTTAAACAAATAGTCTGAGTCCGAACAGAGTGGACTTAAACAAGAAAGATCCATGGCAGCCCGAAAGAAACGGCTCACCCTTAAATAAGGTCACGCTCAATAGTCACCTAGCTGAGGTCTATCAATAGCCACCTGAAGATGCCCTGTACTCAACAAACAAGCAAGTGCAGTATTAGTACACAAACACAGTGTACTGGTAGGATCACGCGACTATCCCAATAAGTGTAACATACATTAGTCAATACAGCAATATAATCACATGCACATATCGAACATCAACATATACGAACAATGAACAATTTCACAATTCTCACATATCACAGTTATATCAATTTAGAGCAACATACCGTCTTCCAATATCAATCGTCATTAGATATGAACGAACTCATCACAAGTAGATACACAATACAATTCAATGGTCCTCTCACGGAACCCAATTCAATAGTCCTCTCATGGAACCCACACCAAACAGTTAGCATACCGGAACGTGGTACCCGATCCAATGATTATGTCGAAACGTGACAATCGATCCCATAATTATGTCAAAATATGGCAACCGATCCAAGTTAGCTATGCCGGAACGTGGCAACAGATCCAAGTTAGTTATGCCGAAACGTGGCAACCGATCCATTCAACACACCATAATCACAATCACAAGTATATACTCAAGATCATACATTTAAGTCATGATTTTATGGTAACCATAATTCATCTATCTCATTTACAACAAGTGTGATCAATAATGCAATATTCATATACATGCATATATCATAATGAAGCAAGAACAAACATACATCACACAATCATAGAATCACAACCATCACCTACCTCAAAACAAGCTTGAAACCCTAAGAAACTTAATCCTTCCATTTTCGGATTCATTCCACTTGTTCTTGGTCTACAAACAATCATAATAACACGGGAATCAATAAACAATCACTAATTACCCGAATTACTAACAATTCTATAAACCCTAGATCAAAACCATGAACCCAATTATCCAAATTAGGGTTGTTACCACCAGAGAATCTATAACAAAACCCTCCCCCATCAATATTCACCCATTATATTACGTTTTACGTAGAATCTATAACAAAACCCTCCCCCATCAATATTCACCCATTCTATTATATTCTACGGATCAAAAAATGGATTGGGGGAGTGAAAAGCTTACTTTTAGCCTCAAGAAGGGTGAAAAACGAGTAGGAGCCGTCTGGGGTTCGTTCCTTAGCTCTAAAAATCAAAAAGTGTCAAATAAGGTCATTTAGGGATTTATTAACGACCCTAAGTCGCGTCGAGACCGCCACAGCGTCCGTCACCCCGCTGTAGGGCCCCGCCAGAGCGGCCGTCACCCCGCTGTAGCGGCCTCGCCAGAGCGGCAAAACCCAGCGCCAAAGCAGGTTACGCGAGAAAGAGAGCTAATTAAAGAATTTCAAAATCCCCATTTCGCAACACACCTCTAACCCACGACGCTCCGAAAATACCTTTTACGCTAAGATCGATTTCGGGAGTTCTACTCGCCCGAATTCAATTCCGTAAAGTCGTACGGGTTCCTTAACGAGTAATCTAACTACTCATGAAATCAAAATCATTAATGATTCACCCGATTGTTACCAGATTTCCCTACACCTCAAAGACTCTGATTTCGTCTAAATCTGGACTATGTTGGGAAAATCCAAATACTACGAAAGAGCTTTTCCGGCTTCAAATTTTCCCCCGTTGGCTTTTCTATAATGACGGGAACAGGTCGTTATATATTTGAACCAAAAAATGTAATAACAAATATTTTGAGCTAAAAATATAACGGAGGTAAAAGTGATTCATTTTAAATACTTGCCCTCTTCCCGAATATATACTCCCTCCGTCTATTTTTAATTGTCATGGTTTTTTTTAGAATTAAACTATAAGAATTTTAACTAATATTCTACGATGTATTTTTTTTATCATATTGATATGCAAAAAAATGTAATTTATAGTACTTTTCGTATAGTTTTTGAATATCTAAATTTTTTTATTTAAAATATTAAATTAATGTAATCTAATTTAACTTTAAAAATTAGTCAAATTGACTTTTAAAAGGCACAACATGACAATTAAAAGTGAACGGAGGAAGTATAACATTGGAAGACATGGATTTCGTCATGAGTTAATAATTACTCATTCTAATGCATAAGGTTCAAGAAAAAATCACCAAAAAATGTGATGTAATGGATGAAGTTGATTCTCTGTTAATTAGAGGTTTTGTGTTCAAACCTTAAATATGAAAAAAAATCCTTGATGGAAGCACTTCTTGTTAGGACCGAATAATTAGGTGTCATGTGAAAGCTAGCAAAGCAAACCTCAAAAGACCATACGTAATAAGACAAGCGAGAAATATACTATAAGACACAAAGATATACGTGGTTTAGTCAATCGACCTACATCCACAAAGGAGATAAGCAATCCACAATATAAATACGAGAGTACAAATATATAGAGAAATAAACCTTAACCAATTAGCTTGGAATACAAGGAGGTTTACACAAGCGATAATGTATCACTTGTGTCCCACAAATTCTCTCCCTAACCAAAACTCTCAAAGCTCATAGGACTACATTGTAAATACTCATTAAGTTAGAAGGAACAAGTCTTTATTTATAGAGTCAAACTTTTTCCTATAAGAAAAGAACTAGCCAACTATGAAGATTTTATATTTTCCTTTTAAAAGAAAAGTAATACCTATTTATGGTAAGAAATTCAGAACAAATACTCAACACTTCCCTCCAAATAGGCCCTACACAATACGAATCAAATTAGCCAAGATTCAATTTGGGTACTAGACACCAAAAAATGCCAAAAATATCTAAGCAGATTCTAGTTAATTTCTTGCTTTCCCATTGCCCAAGTCCTCAACTCATCAATCAAACACGAAAATTAAACAAACACTAAGGTGGGTCTATGAGGACCACAAAACTGACCTCTATCTTAAAGCAAAAGTAGGAAAAAATCTATATGTTAAAACAACAGAGTACAGAGTAAAAAAGAACAAACAAAAATGGTGATAACTAGCACTTCCTCTGTTACTTGTTCTACTGTTTTTGATATTGGAAATTATAAGACTAAGTTGTTGAAAATTGAGCCACAGACATGTACCAAACACAATTCTCCTCCAAAAGCTCTGTTAATTGGGACCCCATCAGAAGCAGGAAACTTCCCAGTATTGATATTTCTTCATGGCTATCTTCTTTACAATTCTTTCTATTCTCAGCTTATTCAACATCTTTCTTCTCATGGCTTCATTGTTGTTGCTCCTCAGGTTCCTTCCTCTCTCTTATTTTCGCTTTTCTAGTCAAGTGTGCTCCAAGAAATTGATATTTTTGTACACCTTTTTGACTTATTTCGCATCCAAACATCTCTCATGTGCCTCAATTATGTGGAGTCAAGGAGTGTGTCACATAAGCCAAAAAGTGTGCAAAATTACAAAAAAGAAAGAAAGTAGATGTTTGAGGTAATATGACCTAAGTTTAGCTAATGTGTGTCTCTGAAATTTTGGTCATTGTCTAGTAGTTACTTGTGCTTTATTCCTTGTAACAATAAGTAGCTCTAATTGTCAAGGAGAGTCTAATTAGTACTTACATGTTATTTTTATAACTAGCATTAACAGCTTTTGGATTGGGAAATTAGTTGGTTCTAACAACTGCTAGTCTATGTACTATTTTGCTAGTGAACAATTTTATTTGTTTTCATTGATTTTAAGCATAGACAATATTGTTATAAGTTAATTAACAGTAATCTCTACTATCAGTATTAGTAACCTGATAAAAATGGTAACTAACATGTGATGATAGTGTAAAAAGATCATTATATTGTTGTGATTCTCGTGTGACATTTCATTTGGTTTGTACTAGTTATATTTAGTGGAAGGAGCAGATGCAACTGAGGATATCAAATCGACAGCTGAAATCACAAATTGGTTAGCTGAAGGATTGCAGCATTACCTTCCACCTGAAGTTGAGCCAAACTTGAAGAAACTTGGACTAGCAGGACACAGCCGTGGAGGAAAAGTTGCATTTTCGCTAGCTCTGGGTAGACTTGCTAATATTTCTACTGACCTGAAATTTTCAGCATTGATCGGTGTTGATCCTGTTGATGGAATGGACAAAGGAAAGCAAACTCCACCATCAGTTCTCACCTACGTTCCACGTTCCTTCAATAATCTTGATATGCCTGTGATGGTAATTGGCTCGGGTTTGGGAGAAGTTAAAAAGAATCCTCTGTTCCCTGCTTGTGCTCCTAAAGGGGTGAATCATCGCGATTTCTACAATGAATGTTGCAAGCCAGCTTGTTACTTTGTGGCAAAGGATTATGGACATAATGATATGTTAGATGATGAAACGAAAGGGATTCGAGGCAAGGCTACTTATTGTTTGTGCAAGAAAGGGAAATCTAGAGAACCCATGAGGAGATTTGTTGGAGGGGTTTTGGTTGCATTTTTGGAAGCTTATTTGGAAGGAAATTCGAGTGACTTGATAGCTATTAGAGATGGGCATGTTACACTGCCTGTTGAGCTCCAAGATACTGATTTTCTTGTCTAAGTTATGGGATATGATTTAGAACTTTG
This sequence comes from Solanum tuberosum, assembly GCF_000226075.1. Lineage (NCBI taxonomy): Eukaryota > Viridiplantae > Streptophyta > Magnoliopsida > Solanales > Solanaceae > Solanum > Solanum tuberosum. The sequence goes on from NW_006239052.1 coordinate 196,858, forward strand.
GTTGTGGTTACAATTGGTAAGTTTAGGTTAGCTTCTTTATGCTTCTTGCAATGTCTCGAGATAACAATGATGTTTCGTTGTACTGTATCCTTCACTAAAAGCAGTAGCATGTATCCAAACCCATAGCCGTGTATGTGTTTATTTGTTCAACTTTTACAAATTTAAATGTTTACTTGTGCACAACTAAAATTGAATTAAAAGACATGAAGAAATCATATAATGGCCACTATTGAAAATAGGTTACAGCTCTATGTGAAAATGCAAAACTCAGAGCTAACTTGCAAAGACCCCTCCAATGATTTCACTTATTTATTACAATCTCACACAAAGTAAGACATGGTATATTGGTCCAAATACATATAGGAAAGTACGCCCTTCACTATTAAGTATTTTTTATCCAATCAGGAGCAGAGTAAGTATTTTTTACTTCCACGGTTAGGTAGGTCATTCTATCAAATCTTTGAGAATCTGCCCGATCTCGTATTTGATGGTCTGCGTAGCAATAGACTTCATTTCTAGAATTGTCTTCTCATTAGGGGTGGGCGTTTGGTTCTCTGGTTCGATTTTATCAAATTTTGGTTCGGTTCTTCGGTTTTCGATTTTAGAAAAGTGTGCACCGTATATTAAACCAAACTAATTTGGTTCGGTTCGATTTAATTCGGTGTTTTTAAATCGGTTTTTCGATGTGAATGAAAAATAAAATAAGGATAAAGTATAAGATACTTAGAAATTTAACTATGTTAAGGAATGATGCGTGTCACCATGGAACACTTATTGTGCTAACTAAAAGACTATATTTGTCTTTATCAAGAATATTGTGCCTCCAACTATTTCTCGAGAAAAACAAGTACGAAAACGGTTCCTTTACATAATGTACATTAGTAGAAATATGTTTGAGTTTCTCTTGAAAATTAATATTTGAAGTTAACTATTGAATTGTACATTTGTTGTTACATTGATTTGTTCATGAATGATTTAATTGTTAGTTGAATTTTAAATTTTTAGTTAAGAGAATACTCATATATTCTATATATAAAATATTTTATTTTATTTTATTATAAAAGTTTGGTTATTCGGTGCACCGAAATTTTGAGACCCTTACACCGAACACCGAACCGAAGAATCGGACTTTCAAAAAAATAACACCAACATCAAACCGAAAAATCGAAGAACCGAATTAGTTCGATTCGATTCGATTTTTTGGTTTTCCGATATTTATGTCCATCCCTACTTCTCATTATATGGGGATGCAAATCACTGTATGAGGACAAAGAAAGTTGTTTGACCCTATCGAATCAAGAATTTGAATAACTTAGTAGCTTGGTTTTAAACCGTACTTGTGTTTAAAAAAATTCCCTTAATACATATAAATAATTTAATAATAACCTAATAACTTTTTAATTATAACATCCAAAATCTATAAATTTAAAGTCATAGCTCAGCGCCTCCGCCTCTAGATACGATAACCACAAAATTTCTTCATATTTTATTAGTATTATTATTTGAGTAAATTTTAGGTTTAGCAAATATAAAAATCATATTTGTATGTTATAGCTATAATCTGTATAATTGCGCTCCATAGCAAACTTTATGTTTGCTATGACTATTAATATGTATATTTCGGTATACATATACATAAAAAATATGTATTTGGATCTATTTGTATATTTCGGTATACAAATGGATCCTGCATTTGTATATTTCGGTATACAAAATGGGTCCTGCATTTATATATTTCGGTCTATTTGTATATTTTGGTATTCAAGTGGGTCCTGCATTTGTATATTTTGGTATACAAATGGGTCCTGCATTTGTATATTTTGATATACAAATGTATCCTGCATTTGTATATTTCGATCTATTTGTATAATTCGATATTCAAATGGGATGAAAAAAAACATGAATTATTTGCTGCGAATTACAAATAAAAAAACTATGACTATATTATTTAATTTAAATTAATAATTTACTATTTCATACCGTTTTCCTTTATTTTTTTACCCCCTCGAAATGGTAGTGTAGAAGTCAAAATTCACCGTCAACTTTAAATGACACTATTATTTCCCTCCTATATTATATAATAAATATAAGTAACCTGCCGTGACTACATAAAGATATAAACGAATCGAACATCACTTCAAGTCATTTCTTTTACTTTCTCTTTTTGCTTTTCTAAAAGTTACTACTAATTCCTTATATTAAAAAGATTCAACTTCATTTCAGAAATGATCTTGTATAGACTATAGACTATAGTCTATACAAATTATTGTGTGTGAAATTGGAATAGCCAGACTGAGTGACTGCACCTTTTATTAATTTGGGTTTTTAATAACTACAATTGATGTCTGTGGTCTGTCCCTATCAAAAAAGAAAAAAAAAAAATTATCTTCATGATCTTTTGACAGGGTGCATAGAGAATATAATACATATATTAGTTTCGTGTACTATTAATATTTTATTTGGTATAGTTTTCCAAACCTATTGTATATCTACTGATATATTTGAAATACAGTCTATTTGGTATTAAAGTATTTTTAACTAATACATAAAAAATTATGACATTAATAATGCAGTGAGTTTTGATATATGTATTAGCATGATTACACACAAAATTATAAAATAAAATAAAAATCACTTACCTTTTATCATATTTGTGGAGGATATTTTTAAAAATAAATATTTTTTTTAATACATTAAACTAAATATTGCAGAAGAAAAATCTCGATGTAACTAATATAAATATAATTAATACTAGCATTACTAATATCAACATATTCAACATTATTGTTACACATTGTACCAAACAATCTTTGTAACAGTAAATGAAAATAAATTTAAATAATATTTTACATTTTCAATTTTAATACAATAAATTAAATATTTAACGAAATATAATTTATATATAACTAATTCATATATAACTAATACGTTCCAATCAAACATATATGGGGGCGGAGTGTCGGGGTTTTGACTTGGACCGAGACCCACATAAACGACGCAACACTTTAAATAATAGAGCTTACAACAACCTGGAGACCTCTGCCCTGCAATTCTCATACTTGTTCTCCATGTTAACTTTCCTTATTATTTTGTTGCATTGGAGCTTCGATTAATTCGGGCGATGAGCGTATCACGCCACCGCCATAGACCTTTTCCGATTTTCACATTTCTTTTGCTGATTTCTTCTCTACTACTAATTATTTCAGCTTTACCCTTAATTAACCCAACTAGTGAGTTCCATTTTTGCTTTATTTCTTAATCTATTGGGTTGTGATTAATTAAGTTACTAACTGTATTTAGTTTTTTGTGAAGCAGAACCAGTATTCCTTAATGGGCAGCAGAAACTCAGTGGACCGGGTTCATCGCCCCCAACGTGTAGATTCAAGTGCGGACGTTGTTCACCATGTAAACCGGTTCGAGTCTCGGTTCACCCCGGTTTTACTTTTACTTTAGAGTACTACCCTCAAGCTTGGAGGTGCAAGTGTGGCAACAAACTCTTCATGCCTTAACAAGTGATACATATTATTGGAGTAAATTTAATTAGACTTTATTAACTCTTCTTATTGTAAAAAAATTTGTAATTTCTAGATTTGTTTTTCTTTTTTTTTTTCAAGAAAATTACACTTCTCTTCGTAATTTGTACCGTTTTACTATAAACTTTCACTTTATAGGTGAAGATTTGATTCTCCGTCTCATAATCTTTTCTTCCATTCTCCTTTCCACTATACCAAATCTTTTTAATAATTCCACTTCTACAAAATGTTGGAAAAAGAACTACTCCAATTTTTGGGACTAGCTACTTATTTCTGTGATTCTCTAGATGGGGTTTTTTTTACTCTTTGTTCAATTTTTTTTATTTTTCATCCAGTGTTCGATATCCATATTGAAGCCCAACTAAATTTGGATTTGCACCGGAAAGTCCCACATTGGGGATAAAGCACTCCCTAACAAAGACGACTCTGTACCCAAGGGGGCTCGAACCCGAGACCTCTTGGTTAAGGATGAAGAAGTACTTACCTCTCCACCATAACCCTTGTTGGTACTCTTTGTTCATTACTTTGCTTTGTAAGTACTAAATTTGTAAACACTTTTTTGGTTAAAAAAAATATTGAAAGAGATGATTTTGTTATGAAATTATGCATATGTTGCATGCACCTTCAATGAAAATGATTTAAATATTTCCAAGACCTATTAATAATTTCTTATAGTTTGTTTTATCTGTTCTTAAATCCTGTTTATACACTTTCATTTTTAGAACACGTATTCTTCTTTCTTTCTCTGTTTACATTTACTTGTTTATTTTAAATTTTACACATTCATTACAAAATAGTTACGAGGATTTTAATTACTATAATAGTGTACTACATGACAAAATAATTATATTTTCTTGATATGTTAAAAGTGACATGTAAAAGTAAAAATATATTTTAAAAATATTTGGTTAAATAAAACTAAATGGATAAAATGTTTTTTTTTTAGAATTTAATTCAATAGACATTGAGAATGTATTACCAATCATTTTTTATATATATAAAAAGAGTATTTAATTAATTATTTCATAGAAGCGCTATAAACATCTATTTGTAATATAATAATAATAATAACAACAACAACAACAATATAACAACAAAATTGAAATCTCATAAGTGATGAGAGGGCAGGTGGAATGTATGCAGGCCTTATCATTATTTTATAGAGATGGAGAAGCTATTTTCGAAGGACTCTCGGCTCAAGTGCAACAAATTTCGGTATAGAAAAAGAAGATAATGTAGAGAATATATAGCAAATAACAAGGAACAATACAAAAGTATAATAAAATCATGTGATAACGAAACACCATAAACAATAATGATACAAGTAAAAAAAACTACTAGAGTACACTAGCTAGTGTATCGCAAACGTCAGGCACCTTAAGCAAAATAACACTATACTACCTACTATCCTTCTATCCTAATGCAAGTCATCTACACTCTTCTGTCTAGCGTCATGATCTCGATTATCTGAAGCTATGTCATATCTTGTGTTATCACCTCCTATCTATTTTTAATATAATAAATCAATAAAACTGAATGAAGAAAGTACTAAATTAACAATTATGAACACAAATACAAATTGAGAAAAATATAAATAATTGGACAATGAGAACATGGCAAATGTAAGATAAGAAATTCTTTCAGATGAAAAGTTCCATCAAAACTTACTCGATCATGACTTTCTTAGCAGATAATATGCGACAATTAGTACTTCAATTATGAGATATGAGTTGTCACGTTTTGTGACAAATGCAGAGGACTGGCTTCTAAATCACCGCGGTATTAAAAATTTTGATCCGATAATTTTAATTTTTAAAAATATTATATCAATATCATATTAAATTATAAATTTAGTTTATGATATTTTAAAGTTTGATTTTGATAATTTAGGGTACGATAAATTATATAATACCTAACACCTTATACATGGCAAGAGGGGGTTTGCTTGGATGGAATGGCACCCCTGATCACTTCCAACCCAAAGATTGTGAGTTTGAGTCACCAAAAGAGCAAAAAGATGGGTACTCCTATTAAGGGGTAAAACAAAACACCTTATACATGTTGCAAATATAGAATAGAACCAGTGGCGAATTTATGTGTAAAATTTGGGTCACCCGAACCCGTGGTCCTCCGACTAAACTCATATATTACTTGTATAATTATTAAAGAACATATTAAATAAACACTTGTTGAACCCGTTCTTAAAGTTGTTGGATGGTTCACTGGTTTGACAGCCAAATTTTTAACACCAAGGTCATGAGTTCAATCCCAGCCAGCCACAATTCACTTCAATTTTTTTAGTAACTAATAACACTCGTGTTTTCAAAAAAAAAACGAAGTTCTAAAGCAATGGTGCACCCGTTTTCTTGAAATCCTGGATTCGCCTCTGAATAGAACGACAAAGTATTAACGTCTAAAGTACAGTTAATTTTGTACTAATACTAGTCTATATAGTATTTATTAGTATTATAATGATATATATGAATTATACATTTTTGATACTATATTCAATATCAAAATTTACGAGATACCTAATATTGAAACCATAATATAAAAAATTCAATTCGATATCTACTATACCATATACCCCACCCCTCCCCTCTCCTAGAAGCTCTTATCCTTTTTGCTAGGAGTAACTACTTTTATCGTACCATATCCACTCCTAATTAATACTACACAATTATTTCCAGAGCACACAGCCTGCTTATCTGCCCATGTTCCAACTGAGCTTTAAATATGTTTGACCGAACTGTGAGCCCAATGACCCCTACAGTACTTGTGACCCATGCTTTTTATCATGAGAGGCCCACTAAGCCCGGCCCACATACTGTTGTTACTTGTTCTTGCCTATAAACAGGAGGGGAAACTAATACTATACCTCATAAAAGCAAAATAATTATAAACAATACTCTTTTATATTCATCCACACTAAATAATTACATTATATACTCCCAACTAATTCCGCTTAACTGATACTAAATCAATATATATATATATATATATTGTATTGATATCATTAAGGTTTTTTGTTCAGAAATTACTCATTAGCCAATGATACTATAAAAGTGTATATATATATATATATATTTTTATTTTTATTTTTTTTGTTGTATCATTAAGATTTCTTATTAAAAAATTACTCATTAGTCAATGATACTATAAGAGTGTATATATATATATATATCAAGGAAGAGACACAACTATTTGAATGGTTGTGTCCCTCAAATAGTTGTGTCCATTCAGAATTATAAAAAAGGTTCTCACAAGAGAAATAAAAAAAAAAGTAATAAAATATTTTCATTCCCTACAATTCCAAAAAGAACAGACACTTCTTCTGCTTCTTCTCCCTCTTCCTTCTCTAATTCCATAAAGTTTGTGTGAAGATTCTTTGAAGATTTCTTCTCCAAAAAAGTGATGGAACGAACGAAGGTAACAAGTACGGTTTTAGACTGTGGCTTTATATGATGTAGTTTGTGTTTATATACATGTTATTATATTTTCTGACTAGTGAAACAATATTCAATTATCCTACAAACTAAGTGTTCGATTAAATTCATCAAAAAGTATAAACAAATAAATTATAAAAATATTATCATGCCTATCCCTACTATCCCTACTTGTTGTTGCCCCATAAATATATAAGAATTAAAATCACATATATATGTACGGTGCTTACCTACTTTTTAATTAATTAGCCGCTAGATCTTTTAAAACGAAATCTGATTTTTAAATTTTCCGACAATATTTAGGAACAAATAAATAGTCTCCATTAATTTGTTTGACTGCACATGAAATCTGAAAAAGAAAAGAGGATACCAGTCTTTTGGACATATTTTATGTCCTTAATGTAATTATATATGCTAATTTTAGGAAGAAAAAAACAACAACAAAGAGGGCACAAATTTAGTGGAAAAACCATTTTATCAAGAGAAACTAAATATAAATATATTTTTAATCAAGTGGCAGTCTGCATCGGTCGAATTGGTTTGATTTTATGTATTATTGGTTCAGTTTATTGGTTTTCGGTTGTTAATTATGCTAAATCAATAACCAAACAAAAGTTTAAATTTTGGCGTTTTATAATGTGAAGTTGTAAATTCAAAGTGTCACGACCCAAAACGAGTCATGAACGGCACCCACACTTAACCTCCTAGGTGGGTGAACCAACGAATTCAACCTCAACTTATATTTATTGTTCAACTTACGAAATACAAATCATAATGCGGAATTAAGCTCAAATCTTATTAATGTAAGAAATACAAATCTGCTAAAGTCTATTAAATATAGTTTCCCAAAACCTGAAAGTCATCACATCAAGGACATCTTATTGAAGTATAAATTGAAGGTTAAACGGCAAAGAACCAAAGACAATAACTAGTAAGGTATTGAGATTAATATTTAATATTTATGTATGGATAAAGTAGTAAATTACTACAATTTTAATGGGTTATTGATTTACCCAATAACCCATTTTCAAAAACCAAAATCGAACCGATAACTCAATAATTTTTTTAAATAAAACCATTAGAAAATCATTAACCCAATAACAATAATAATAAACCAATAACGCTGTTTCAATTCGGTTTATCGATTGGTTCGATTTTCGAACATCCCTATCCCTATCAATAGGCAAAAAATAATTACATCTGCTAGTAATATATTTATAAAGTATACACTATTTTTGTATAATAAATATACTATACTAATATACATAAAATATACATCAATTAATTGACGACTATTTATGTTAATTTCTCTATTTTATTAAAAAGCAGGGGTGAATAATATCGAATCCCAAATGTCATAGTTTTTTAAAAAATAAATAAATAAATAAAATAAAAGAACAACTGTTTTTAGAACATCATTTATACTTAAAAAGATAGTTGAATTAATTTGAAAACATTGGTGCAGAGAGTTACTATTGAAGTAGGAACATACAGGCCCAAATGGTTCGGCTAATTAGAATAAAACATCAATAAATAGGGGAGTACGTTTAGTATTGAGAAAATTTTATGAAAATATTAATTCAAATTAAATGTTATAGCCATAGTTTATTTTATTTGCAATTCACAGCAAATATCCTATTTTTTTGCCATCTGGTTCGGTATACAATTAGTCATTTTCGGTATACAATTACTCATTCGGTATACAAATGTATAAAATGCGTTTGTGTTTGTATAAAGCGAGAGAAATCAAAATACAAATTTTCTTCCTATACACTTATAATTATACAAATACAGATCTTATTATACAAATTACAATGTATAAATGAATTTATACAAAACTGAACTATTTGTATAAAATTGGATGTATCTAGCGAATTATACAAATCAAAAGCTCCATAGCAAACATAAAATTTGCTATGGAGTGCAATTAGTTGCTCTTTAGTATTCGGTTCGATATTTCTTATTTTTGAGTTCGATAATTTAGTAATTGATAGTTAAAAGTAGATATCAAATATTAAAATTTAAAATTTTTATCGGGTAATTGGTAAATCAAACTTTCAAGGGTTGATTTTGTTACAAAGTTAATATTATTGCTCCAATTATTTCTATTTATCCATGTGGAGAGACGGTATAATAGAAATTCAACAAGTAAAAGACATTTAAAAATGTAAATTGACACAACTAAAAACATGTATTTGGATTGTTTATGCTTAGTCTTTAACTTTCTCTTTGAATTTGTACTGATAACTTATGATTGTGTTAATATATGACCTTCATTAAGTAAATATTTTGGTCTTCAGGAAAATCGAATACCGAATAATTCTAATGTCACATATCAAATTCAAACCCGTATACTATTTTTCTTAGGACTATTAGATTACATCTTTTTGTTGTGTTATGGATTAGGGCAATGGTTCTAGTGTCACATACCAAAATGAGTTTGTAATGTTTATTTGAAAGTAATTTCAATCAAAGCTCGAAATTTGATTTTTTTTTAAAAAGTTAGACTCAAATATATCAAAATTTTAAAATTTTACTCTCGAATACCATATCGAATATCGAATTATCAAATATCAAATTATAAAAAAAAGATTGATTTGATTTTTATGCCCATCCCTATCAATGATGTAGTAAATCTTGTCTAGAGCAACAAAAGAATAAAAATTAGAGAAGGTAGCATTTAGATAACATCCTTTTTAGATTCAGTATAGCTTCAACTGTTTCCGCAACCCATCAATTAGTTAATTATCAATATATTTTAGTTATATCATATAAGATATTATCAAATTGTTCCTACAAACCCTAAAATATTATTACGACAATAAATAGATAAAAAATTAAATTTCTCTCGATCCATCCCCTCACGAGAAATTACCAAATCAAGTAAATCTTGTCTACTGTATTTCAAGAAAAAGTGTTAATAATTTGATCAAGAGAAGAAAAAATAGCAGTAATGCGTAATTTTATGTGATAACATTTCCTTCATTAAATCTCTTTTTCTTCCACTTCTTTTGTTATAAGATGAAAAATATTAGAAATTGTATCTCAAAAACGATATCACGACTTAAAAAAATTGCATTTAAAGAACTAAAATTGTTCAAATATAGAATTAAAGGGTCAAAATAGCTCTTCGGTTATGAGAAATTGAATAAAAAAATATCGTTATTATTTTGGTTCAAAATTGTTCATATTTTTTATAGTTTAGCAAATGTCTTTATTGTTATTAATTCATTGGGTAAAAATATGTTTTTTTTAATAAATATATTATTCTTGAAGTATACTTCTTTTTCTAAAAAATAATTATTTCAAAGGAATTTTTTTCTTGTTTTTTTTTTTTAAAAAAAAAGTATCTTCAACTGGTATGATCTAAAATATAAGATCATGCTTACACTTACATTAACTCACTAGTCGGTAAACCAAACACACTCAAATTGGATATCAACACAATATGGTCAATAATAAAGATAACATAAGTAAGTTGTAAAATCAAACTTTCATAAAAATACAATAGAAATATAGAAAGATAAAAGTATATCACAACTTAGTGTCACCCAAACAAAAGCTTCTAGATACTTAATAATACAACTATTTTGAGAGCTCTAAAATAACCGATCGAATCGAATCGACACTTCTTCTCTTCCTAAATAAATCATATATTCTTCTTTCTTAATTGGGATTCTTGAACAATTGAACCTTGATCAGTTCAACCCTAATGCTAACTATATTTGGATTTCTGAAAATTTGACTCGAACTTTATTGGGTGCACCATGTAGACCAAATTAAAGTTTAACTAAATTAATTCTTGTTTACATATCATCACTAGTTTTTTTTTTTCAATTTACTTTCTTATAGATATAACCAAAGGTATACTGGAGGGGATAAAGACCTGACCTCTACTAATACAAAACTAAGATAGAGCTAACTTCCTAGTCGTTAGACATCTATACCAAGAGATCCACCATGTACCGCAAATTAAAGTAATAAACTACGTGATGAAGCTTCTCCTTTAACAATTAAATCACTTTACAATTAAGGAACATCAAATGAGAGTGACAAAAACAATTAACCAAAAAGACTAAGTGGAGAGATAAGGTTCTTCGCAAAAGCTTTCTTGGAGATAATCTATCTATATATAATAGGAGCAGTAAAAGTGACACGTGTCATCACCACAAAAAATGAAATTTTTAAATAATTAAAATTAATTATATGTAATATGATTAAATAATAAATTATTATTTAATTGATAAAATAATTTTAAATTAATGACACATGTCAGCAACACAAAAAAACTTTTAAATATTTAAGGGATAAGGGTCTGAAAAATACCTTAACTTTGGTCGGATTTGTTGTTGCGATACTAAACTTTCATGAGGACCTATTACCTCCCTAGACTATTTATTACCATATTTTTTACCCCCTGAACTATTTAATAGTGTATTTTAAAGGTATATATGTGCTCACG
>NW_006239052.1:208937-214405 GCF_000226075.1 Solanum tuberosum
CCCCTGAACTATTTAATAGTGTATTTTAAAGGTTAATATGTGCCTACGTGGACACATTACTATTTATAATTTTGCATTATTTTTTATGTCCACGTGGGCAAATATATATGTTTAAAATACGGTATTAAATAATCTAGGGAGGTAATAGGTCCTCATGAAAGTTTAGTATCGCAACAGTAAATTCGACCAAAGTTGGGGTATTTTTCAGACCCTTATCCCAATATTTAAATAACAAAATTTTAGAAAAATAATAAATTTAAAACTATAAATGAAAAAAAATAATCTTAAACGGTTGTGAATCAACCATTTTCAAAAAGTAAAAATTAAAGTTTTTAACTCTTATAAATAATAAATAAAAAGCAAAAATGGCCACTAATTAAAAATATTTTTTACAATGATAAATATTTTTAAATAACGAATCACTATTTTATTTTTAAAAGCAGTTTTTATAATTAAAAATTAATTAAAATTCTGAATTGGTAAATAAAAAAATGAACAATTACAAACCGAAAGATAAGAACACAAATTAATTTTTTTTTTAAAATCAAACAATTAAAAAAGACGTTTAGGACTCTTTTTGTTAATTAAACCATTAATAATTTTTTTATAAACAAATTAATTTAACTATCCTTTTTGAATTTATTTTTAAAAAATGGTAGTTATCTAAATTAATATCCAAACGTAAGTTTTTAAAATTTGGCTAACTAATTTAAAATTTAAAAGATAAGAAACTAATCTTATCTTATCCCTAGAAAAAAGCCAACCGCATAACATAGTATTTAAATAGCAAGAACTATTCTTCAACTCTTATCACTTACATCTTCTTAAGAGAATCTACTAATTTCAGAATTTAATATTTTTTTTTATTTATTCAACCACTTGAACATGGTAACATTATTTGTTTTTCCTGTTGTTTTTTTATATTACATTTTTCTATGACAATTAATCTTTGATGTTTGAAGTGATGAGTAATATATATATATAATGGTGGTTGTATGTATATTATTTAGGTAGTAATTAGTAATTTTTTTGTTATCGATGTCAAGTTTGAACAGGTCTGAATAATGACCATGAAAGAATAATATGGGTATCTTTCTATGGAATCTACTTCTATTTGGTAGATCAATTAAACACTCTCATATATGTACTCAATGGAGAATTATGTCTATGTCTATTTTTGTAATTATCATTGTGCAGGTAGAAATTGGATAACTCTAATTTGAACTTGATTTTTGAAATTTTATGAAATTTTAAAGTCTCTAATACTATATAATTTTAAATTTTCATCTTAATTTACATAAAAGTGTGTTTGATATGTTGAAAATGTGTCATAACTTGAAATTAACAACGTGGTTTCATCTTTTGTCGAGTTAGTTAAGAAAATTCAAAGTCATTATTTTAGAGAATTTGCACTTTTCATATTTATTTTTATGTGATGACTTAATTTTTTTTTAAAACATTAATATCTTTATTGTAAGTTGTAAGTTTTTATGTTTTGTACTTATTTCAAATAGCTATTAAACGTTGTAAATTAAATGATTTAATAAAGTAACAAAACAAATATGGTCAAGCAAATGAGAAAATAATTTTAGTGGATTTTTTCTCTAACACTTTCCATGCATATATTAAAGTAAGAACAAAAACACAATAATAACTCAAGGAAATATGTGTAATGCATGTGTACAATTGTTTTGATTCATTTTAAATTTATTTTTTAAGATACGTGATTAATAAATATGTCATGTTCCTTTTTCTTTTCTTTTTTCACAGAGGGGTCTTATATCTAGCTGATAACAAAGGAGCATAAATTCATCTTAATAGTGTTATATTTTTGAGTTGGTTGTATCCGATTATGCTATTTAAAATTCATCCAAATGCATGATTAATTTTCTTTATTTTGTAAAGCTTTTCAGGTATATTGTATTAGAAAATAAGGTGATAATTGTTATTTACTCCATTTTTATTTATGTGATGTATTATAACTAGGCATGAAGTTCTAGAAATATGGAAAGACTTTACAATTTTTCAATAAACCCAATAAAAATAAAAATAAAAACAAGTACACTTTTATGAATCTTTTTTACAAATAATTGAGATCCAACATAAATAAGATATTGATAGTATAATTAAATATTTGTCAAATAATAAATGTGTCGTTCTTTTTTCTTAATAACTAAAAAATAAAGTGTGTTATATAAATTTAAAATAAGAAGATTATTTATTAATTCATTATTATTATTATTATTAAATTCTATCCTGAACAATATCACAATTATAAGTTATTTAGCAAATTTAAGACTATTCACAATATTAGTTTAAGTTTAAAATTGCAATTTTAAAATATATGATATAATTCTTTATTTGAAATTTCAGATTTTAAAATATTTGAATTTCAAGATAACTATAATTACACATAACATGCTTTGTCGGATAATTTGTATTAGTTATTTTTAATTTAATCAAAATTATTCATTTTAAAATATTCGCGCAATGCGCGGGCACATATACTAGTACCCTTAATGAGGACTCTCGGTCAGCATGCTCTCTGAATCATGAATGGATAGCTACCGTCACTATAAGAAAACATGAAATTAGCTATGAAATTTATCGATAGTTTCTCGCTATAATTTGTTACTAAAATACTTTTAAATTCTAAGCAACTAGATTATCTATTGCTAAATGAGATAAGTATAATTTTTTTATTACTCAATTATATAATTTTATTTATCACTAATTTTTTATTTTCTAATTATATATATCGTGAATATATGTTCTTGTTGTTTCTAGATAGACAATTGACAACCAAAGCACTGGAACTTTTTCGCAATAATAATAATAGTGGGACGAGAAGATATCACGAGTCTGCATTATAATATTAATTTAATACTGGATTAATTTATTGGAGTATTATTTAAATATAATATATCACTGTTCTGATTGATTATTTCAGCTTTTCTTTCAGTGGGCTAACGATGCAACATGTGTCTTCAAATGTGATGCTTCCTTCAACTTTCGATTAATTTAAATTCGTATTAAATAAATTAATTGAATAATGGTAATTGAACCAATGATTGATTAGCTCCAACACATACACTTAAGGGTAGGGGTGTTCATAGTTTGGATAAAAACCGATTCAAATCGAAAAACCAAACCAAACCGATTTAATTTGAGTTTTGATTTGGTTTGGGTTTAGATTGTTAAGAACCGATAGTCATTGGTTTGGTTATGGTTTTGTTCGAAAAAAATCGAAGAAATAACCGAACCGAACCAACAAGTTATATACATAAATTTTATTATTATACATACATAATATATTATATTCATAAACAATTTTAAAGATTTTATATATGTTTCATCAAAATTTATTTATAATTTACTTGTGAAAGAAAAAATGTCCAAGATGAGAACATTTTTCTACTAAATAATGCATGTAATCACCAGTACTTTCTAATTCAATTAATTAAATATTATTATGCTTTTAATGATTAGTATTTGTTTGACCTGTCCTCCTTAGGCGTTTGTTGTTTTTTAGAGTATAATTGATGGATCCTCCTTTTTGCCCATATTATAAATTAGCAAGAAAGAAATAGGGATAGTTTCATGAGAAAATTGAACAAAAGGTATCACTCAAGTCTTTGTTTAAATTTTGGTGACTATTTTGACCAAAAATAAGTCAAAGACATTTAATTATTAGATTAAGTTAATTGGGACTGAATTAACATTTTCAAAACTTCTAATCTTTTTAAGAATACAAAACAGTCCAAATTTTAAATACAAAACAATCCAAAATTCTCTTCACTTTTTTGGGATTCACTGTCTTCAATTTCTTCTCACTTCTCTTCTTCATCGTTCTTCCTTTCTTCTGACTCAAACTCTCTTCCTCAAATCTGCTCCGCCATCGCTCTCAATCGACTTCCGGCAACTTTTCAATTTCCGGCAACTTCTTCAACATTGTTGTTGCTCTTCTTCTTCATCATCTTCTTCCTGTTCTTGTTCATCATCTTCTTTTTCTTCTGTTGTTAGTCGTGACATTGACATTATTGATACTGCTGCTATCGGATAAAATTTCATTTCTATATCATTGGGCATTACATCATAGGTGATTTTGGTAAGTAAACTAATGATTTTTAGTCTAATTTCTCATTTGGGTATTTTGATTGTTTCTTCAATAATTTACAGTCGCGTATCCAACAGGTAAGTCATCTATTGCAACATATAACTTACCTGTTGGATACATATTAAAGTACCATGCCAAGCTGGGATAGAACTAAAAGCGTGTTCCAACAGATAAGTCATTTATTGCAACCGATGAGTCATCTGCTGCACCAGATGACTCATTTGTTGCAACAGAGGGCTTACCTGTTGGATACATATTATAGTACCAGGCCAAGCTAGGAAAAAATCAAAAGTTTGTCCCAACAGATAAGTCATTTATTGCAACCGATGAGTCATCTGCTGCACCAGATGACTCATTTGTTGCAACAGAGGGCTTACCTGTTGGATACATATTATAGTACCAGGCCAAGCTAGGAAAAAATCAAAAGTTTGTCCCAACAGATAAGTCATTTATTGCAACCGATGAGTCATCTGCTGCACCAGATGACTCATTTGTTGCAACAGAGGGCTTACCTGTTGGATACATATTATAGTACCAGGCCAAGCTAGGAAAAAATCAAAAGTTTGTCCCAACAGATAAGTCATTTATTGCAACCGATGAGTCATCTGCTGCACCAGATGACTCATTTGTTGCAACAGAGGGCTTACCTGTTGGATACATATTATAGTACCAGGCCAAGCTAGGAAAAAATCAAAAGTTTGTCCCAACAGATAAGTCATTTATTGCAACCGATGAGTCATCTGCTGCACCAGATGACTCATTTGTTGCAACAGAGGGCTTACCTGTTGGATACATATTATAGTACCAGGCCAAGCTAGGAAAAAATCAAAAGTTTGTCCCAACAGATAAGTCATTTATTGCAACATATGAGTCATCTGTTGTACCATATGACTCATCTGTTGCAACAGATGACTTACTTGTTGGATATATATATTACAGTACCAGGTCAAGCTGAGAAAGAATCAGAAGCTTTTCCCAACAAGTAAGTCCTTAATTGCAACAAATGAGTTACATGTTGCAACAAATGACTCATCTGTTACAATAATTGACTTACACGTTGGATAAGCTTCTGGTTCTGGGCATGTATCCAACAAGTGAGTCATCAGTTGTAACAAGTGAGTCATCTTCATATTATTTGGTGGAAAATACATAATTGCATATTGTGAGGAAATTAATCTGATACCTCTTAAAGATTCTTGGAATGTTCCTTTGGAGATTTTGGAGAGAAAAATACCTCATCCATATGTTGACCCAAGCAAATCGAGAAGAAGGCGAACGAAGAGGAGGCGTGGAGTCGGGAAATCATTTCCAACAAGAAAGAATAATTGTTCAATATGTAAAAATAATGGCC
>NW_006239052.1:216869-241013 GCF_000226075.1 Solanum tuberosum
AATAGCAAGAGAGAAGGAAAAGGTCAGTTGTTGGTGCCCCATTTTTTCCCTCCATTTCTTATGGGCCAAAGTGTAAAATAAAAAACCTTGGGGATGAGAAATTCATTCCCTTAATCCTTAATTTAAAAGTTGTCACCCCTACTCAATAATTAAGACTTGAGTCACCTACACCTAATTTTAAAACTTTTCTATCACCCTTAATTCATTGTCCCTAGTTTCATAATCATATCGACTGGATTTGGTCCACACTGCATATGGGATACTTTCAGATTTTCTGTCTTGTTAGTTTTTTTGTAAAATAAAAATAGAACGACCATCTAATAATAAATTAAATTAATGTTCCCCACTTTATTTATGGCTAGATGAACTGTCACCTATTCAGATTCATATATATTTTTCTAGTCAATATTGTTTGAGCACGCACTGCTGATTTTATAAAAATTCTCAAGATCAACTTCTTTTTTCCCAATGTAAAAAATAAAAATATTATCTCCGCCCCAACAATAATTGTCCATTATTGACTTGCCATATGAATTAAGAAATAGTGAATGATAGAAATAATATTACCAAATCACCCTTATTAAATATAAGTCATCTAAACATTGAAAAATGAATAGTACTTAATTGTAAGGATAAAATAGACACAACATGGTAAATTATTCATTAATTTTATAAATTGGACAAGTATTGTTGGACATCCCAAAATAGTATAGTGGACAAGTAAAGATGGACGGATGAAGTATTTTCTTCTTCTCAAATTATTTATCGTGATTTCTAAAAGTGATTATAGACTACTTCAAATTATTTGTCATTGTAGAAGTTTAAGATAAAATTAATTATTTTTATCGTTTTATCCTTAGGAGCAATTATTCTGATTACAAATATATTAATCAATAGAGTAAATATTTAATGAAAAGAGATTGTATGAATGAGAGTAAACTACTTTTTTTGTTCTTCTTTTTATTTTATTTTTTAACTAGCGAATTGAGCCGCACTTCGTATGGTAATAAGTTTTTGAACAATTTATTCATAACATGCGAATGATAAAATTGATCTCTTAACGTACATGAGTAACAAATTGGAACATAATTTTTCTTTGTACATTTTAAAATACGTATTCAACCTTATTTCCTTTCATGGAAAATTTAATATTTAATATGTTTATATACTATATTTTAAATTTAAATCTAAAAACGTGGTTATTATATAAATAGAACTTGTCTAACAGTCTCATTTACATGCTACCATGTTTTCTATCTTTGTATAAAAAATATATATTTACTTTGTTTTTTTTTCTCTTCCTTTCCATCACTCTTTCCTACTCACCACTCTTCTTTAATCTTTACATTTTCATTCACCTTCGTTTATAAAATTGAAAAGAAATAGAAAAAAGAATAATATTATAAATCAAATCTATCTTTCCTTTTTCTTTCTTTTTCTCTTCAAATTCGTTATTTCTAATCTCCTATTAATTTTATCTAACTGTCTTATTTTTCTCTTATGATAATATTTATTATTGTGCCTTCTAAATTATATATGAAAGATATTGAAATAACTCTCCCAAGCAAAGCATACTATGTAATAATATGAAGAATCATAAATATTTGTATAATTGTATAACACAATATTTATTCAATTTAATTAGAAAATATGAAAATTATTCAATCAGTTAGGAGTTGGGATTTAGGATTTGGGAGCAATAATCTTAACCGGAGAACAAATAACCAAGAATATTACGGAAGAACCAACATAATAATATAAATTATTCTAATATTTTTTCTTTTTTATCACAGATGTGTGTGTAAGCAAATTCTTCTTCATGTTAGTAGTTGTTTCTATGTGTTTCAATTTTTATATAATCTCTTATTATTGGTCTTTTTAATTGCTCGTACAAATAAATTCAACCAAATACAAAAAAATATGAATCTCACAAGATAATTTTGATTAAACAAAGTTTTAAACAAATAAAATAGTGAATATGCCAAGTGAAGATCTACATTCTTTCTTTGTCTTCATTGTCTTCCTACTTATCTAACATAAAATAATTGAAAACAAATTAAATAATGACCTGGTATCTATTGTTGATGAGAGGTGACATTTATCTCATGAAATTAATTAAAATGCACCGCAAGCTGATCTAAAGATCATACCATTATAAAAAAAAATTAAAAAAATATGAAAATTAGACTTTTAGACATAAGCTTACAACTGCAAAACTGAAGTACTACATGCAATATATTTGAATGAAGAATTTGAGAAAACCCAAGGAATATGAGAGAAGATTAAATGCATGAATATTAATATGTATTAACTATTAATTAAACTTAAATGAGATTAAATAATTGTTGATCATCTACAAACATGAAAGAAATGAAAAACGGATTAAGAAAATGAAAAAGTCTCATAAATATGTATTAGTTATTCAATTCCATTAGAAATAAAAAATTGTTACATAGAGAATAATTGAACAAAAGAAGTCAAAAGAAAGAAAAGAAAAAAAAGGAGATCCCAGCTAAAGAATATACGTGTTTGTTATTTTATTGTACAGTAAGTAGTCATTAAATTGCCAAATTAATGATAATCACTCTTGGGTTTTTCTAAACTAAAAAAGAGAGGAATAATTAAAAGAAAGTAATTAAGAATAACTTTAGATTTTCTAATAATAAATTATATAAATAGAAAAATTAAGAAATATATCAAATATATATAACTATTTCATTATATATACACATATACAGAATTTAAATATTATGCTTGATCTTTATATGCATAAACATAATTAAATATATTTAGAAAATGTAGGAAAATAAACATAATCATCATAGATTGTTGTCGTATGATTTCTTGATACTGAGTCACAACGACAGATTACAAAATACTTTTCTCCATATTAGCGTTATCGGCAAATCCCTACATCAGATCCAATTCGATTATTAATAGAATTTCCATCTTGAAATACATGAAATAAATTTTTGTTCAAGAATAAAATTTTATTGAAATTGTTCATATCCAATTTATTCTTCTGAATCATATCACAACCTAAAAATGATGAATCGACATGATATTCTCTAAATACTAAATTATTTTGAATATATTAATCATTTTTTAAGTTTTTGATTGCTTGAAAAGGACAACAAAATACATGATACATGCAATTTCATTTTGATGCAAACAAAAAATATATTTTCTTCTTACTTATAACTTCATTCATTCGATTCTTTTTTGCCATCTTTTCTCCCTTTCCCCTTTGTTCTCTACTCAATGTCTCCTCTATATTCCTATTCTTGTTTCAGTAAATTGTCTCCCTTTCTTCTAAGTTCTAAGCATATTTGTATCCAATTCCGTATTTTCAATCCAATATTTTTGCTATTTGATTTTTGTCAAAATTATTTTTTTATATTTTTCAAGACCTCATCAGTTGCACTTATAAAATATTGTAAAATTGAGATTCAGAATATTTTACAAGGTCGAGATGGTCATAGATATACTATCAGTTAAGCATGGAAAAATATGAAGATCTAAACAAAGTTTATTCATTAGACCAAAGAAAAATAACGATTTTTTCAACATCTCAATTAATAATGAATAACGTAAACTATAATTTAAAAAATAAAAGAAACCTTTGAATTATTCATAGGCTTTGGCTACTATGTGATAATATTTTTTAATAAAAAATTGAAGCATAAGAAAAGGGGGAAAAGAATGTAATAGAAGAATAAATTTGACATACCAAAGAAAGTATATTGCTGTGTTAATAGCACCTCATATCAAAGTTCAAACTTGACAAATTGAGAAGAAGCAGCAGTCACATTTCATGGCTTAGTAGTAGGAAATAAAGATGAGTTTCTCCTCTTATATATATTTGTTGGACAATAAAATTGATGCCACTTTTAAAGTATATTTGCTGGACAATAAAATTGATGCCAATTTTAAACTTCCTAATGAATCAGTTATTCTCCATAAAAGAGATTGAACGTGTGTAATAAATTTTTATGATAAGAACATCTTAGGTTACTGCTACAACGTGGGCTGACTCAATATAATTACATGAGATTTATTGTCCAAATATTTAAGGCTTTTGTTAATCAATTTTTATACAGAGAAAGAAAGAAAAAAAATCCAAAAAAAAAGAGAAAAAAAGACAAATATGAATGGAGGCCATAGAGAGGTGCCACATCACATCCTCTATGTTTCTCCTTTATATATATATATATAGAGAGAGAGAGAGATTTTTCTTATAATACTTTTTTTGTTCATTTTTAACTTGCCACACTTTTAAGGAGCAATAAATAGAATGGTATTATACCCTTTGAATATAGTAATAAATTTAATGCTTTGAAAAATGACTATAATTAATAATAAGGATAACTTAGAAACATAATAAATTGTCATTTTCTAAGGAAAACTTTCAAAAACAGCAAACATTAGTCTTTAAATAGGACTCCTTAGCTGCAATTTCACAAAGATTGAGAGAGGGAGGAGAGAGGATGAATACATATTTTTTTCATTGTATTTTGAATACAATCGATACAAAAATACAAATTTAGGTTTTCAAATATAATCGATATAAAATACAAATCTCTTACCTATATTTGATTGGATACAATTGATACATCACATATTTTACAGAGAGGATGAATGAATATTGTATCGTATGAATACAAATACAGTTGATACAAAATATAAATATGTTTTTTCGAATACAATTGGTATAAATACAACACTCTCACTTATATGTGATTGAATACAGTTGATATATAATACATTTGAATAGATTTCTTTTTATAGGCAGGGACGAGAGAGAGAGAGGGCAAGGGAAAAATAGAGTCTAGTATAAAAATACTCTCTCTGTCCCTAATTACTTGTCCACTTTTGAATTGACACACCTATTAAGAAATCAATTAATGACATAGTGAGTTTACCATTTTACCCCTATTAATTATAAAGTGAATGAAAAGTTCTGCATTTTTCAAAGTAATTAGTCATTTAATTGAGGATATAATAGGTAAAAAAAAATTGTCCTTTTTTGATTTGTCAAAATGGACAAGTAATTAGGGACAACTATAAAAGGCAAAGTGGATAAGTAATTAGGGAGAGAGTAACATATAGTGATTTATTGTAATATTTTTAAACAATAATTGTGTTTCATAAATGTATATATTGACATTTTTCTTGTTGGGTAATTTTCCCATTTTTTAACTAGACAAGAAAAGTAGATATTTATTTTTTTATTGATAAAGTACAAGTAAAAATTGACGGAGGAGTAGTCACAATTTGAGAGTATTGCTCTTGTCTTGATTTGTCAACTTAAATTAATTTATTTCATTTTCTGGTAGGAACTTAATTAATTTAGTTGTATTGTAAGTGTCTCTATTCTTGACGCGAAAGGGGAAACTTTGTAATCATGTGACCCGTTAAGTGATTTGATTTGAATACTAATTAATTAATTAATTAATCAAACAAGAGCCAAATGATGTTATGTTACCACTAATTCAAATACAAATTCTCCACCTGGAACTCTATTGACGTGGACGAATGCACCTCACTATTTTGCCTAATTTTTTA
Source organism: Solanum tuberosum (assembly GCF_000226075.1). Lineage (NCBI taxonomy): Eukaryota > Viridiplantae > Streptophyta > Magnoliopsida > Solanales > Solanaceae > Solanum > Solanum tuberosum. The sequence goes on from NW_006239052.1 coordinate 222,435, forward strand.
TTGTCAAAATCATAACCAATCAAATGCTTTTACACGACTTTTGCTTTATACCAACAACCTCCCAATTTTGTCTTTTGGTAAACGTGCTTACTATTATACTTAATAATATTAACCATATCACATACTCCCTCCGTCCCTATTTAGTTGTCCACTTTAGAAATGACACACATATTAAGGCAACAATGATTAGCATAGTGAAGTTACAATTTTGCCCTTATTAATTATGATTCCAAAATAAATTTATTCAAGATAACTAATCAATGTTGGGGGAAGTTTAAATTTTCAAGAAGTTTAAATGAGGGTATAATAGGAAAATTTTTTTTGTCCTTTCTTGATTTGTCAAAATGGACAAGTAAATAGGGACATGTAAAAGAGGAAATATGGACAAGTAAATAGGGACGGAGGGAGTATCATGTTATTGGTCTACGTATTAACGAACATAATAAATATATAATTCTGATAGAAAAATAATATAAATTTAATAAACTAAAATCACCATTCAAATGCATACCTTAATAGTTTAGTTGTTTTAAAGGGAGCATATTATTAAAATGTGTAGAATCTTATTTATTTAGCAATATGCAAGATCTAGACGCGTGGTTCCATTAGGTTCATACAAGTGGACCGTCCTTAAGCTATAATTATCAATTCAAAGTTTCATTTGATTAATGCATATAATAATATTTGGTTGCCAAGATATTTTCCTTACTTTAGGGTAGCTAGCCAAGATATTTTCAAGCAAATCCTTTTTTCACAAACTTCTAAATATCACTACTATACTAGGTAAAGATTTTTCAAATCGAATAAAAAAACATGTGATGTGTAGGACAGTTTAACAAATTTCTAAAATTCATGAACATCTTGGCAAAAAATTCAATAATTTTAATTCATATTATATATTCTTTTATAAAATTAAACTAATTAAAATTTCAAAATAAATATCACATATAAAAAAACAACCAAAATGAAGGCTTGAAAGAATAACATGAGAATTATTTCACTCGCAAAACTTCCAAAAGTTGAAAAGAGATATTTTTTTTTGATTTTCGACTAATTGATATCTGGTACTAATATTGAAGTCTAACTATTCGGATTAAAGAGGGAAAAGGACTCAAAATATCTAGAGGACCATTCCACGCAATAGTAAAAGAATGTATAAAATATTCATTGAACCCTCACTTTACTTCCTTTTTAATTCTCATTACTCTCTTGTTAATATACCTCCAATATTGCAAACATATTGATTTGTCCTACTTCTTTCTCCCTCTTACCCATACTCCAAATTAATATTAACCCTATCTTTTCTCATACATTCACAAACTCTTTTATTACCTTGCCAATTTCCTCTATCTTCTTAACTTTGACATTGACTCAAAATAATATACTATCTTTATACTCATATTTGTTGAAGAATCAAAGCATGGATGATTTTGATAATTTAATAAAAGAAGAGTTTGATGGATCATTTTTGGTGCCTCAACCAAAGGAGTGTCTTCATGAGAATGGACCTCCACCATTTCTTACAAAAACATATGAACTTGTGGATGATCCAAGTAGCAACGACGTCGTTTCTTGGAGTAGAGGTAACAATAGTTTCATAGTATGGGATCCCCAGAACTTGGCCATTAATTTTCTTCCAAGGTATTTCAAGCATAACAATTTCTCAAGCTTTGTCAGGCAGCTCAATACTTATGTAAGCATTATTTTCATTTTCTACCTATATATGACGACAATTCACCTATTGATCTGTTCCATATTATATGACGATGTTTGACTAGATATTTGATTGTGTATAACATACACCATGACATACGAAAAATTGTCATATCAAGATTGATACATAGTTATATATGTTTAATAGGTCAATTTAACCTGCACTAAACATATATATATTTTTTAATCTAATACACTCATATATACTTAATCAATGGGAACAAGAAAGATGAAGAATTATATTAAAGCTCTTGAGGATCATATGATGAATATATAGTTGATTTAAAGAATTTTTATTTCTTTAAATTTGCATATATGTTCCTGAGGTTCCAAAGTCTAGCCTGAGTTTGTTAAATCTCAATCACTATGAAAGGGAGGTGGATATCTTCTTTGGCTTTTCACTGCTTAAAAAAAGAATTAGTGACGATAGAAAGACCATATATATATAGCTAAATAACAAAATCCTTCATTAATTCTATTTAGTGACAAATTATTAAACAATTTTGTTAGTGATTGTTTCAACAAAGAGTACTACTCCACAATTATTGTTTTTCCACACTAGCGACAATTAATTAACGATAATAGTTTAATTGCTATTAAATATATTTTTTCAGACCCAATTACTAGTGAACATATTTATTGTCGCTAAAAGCTGTTTTTCTTGTAGTATCTTGAGGTTGTGTTTTTATTTTCTTATGGAGGAATATATAGGAATGTGTTAAAAAAATTGCAGGGATTTAGGAAAGTAAATCCAGAGCATTGGGAATTTGCTAATGGAGGTTTTTTGAGAGGGGAAAAGCATCTCTTGAGAACAATTAGGAGAAGAAAAACAAGTAATTTCATCAAGTCGTCGTCATCAATTAACCAAGGTATGGATTCTTCATCATCATCATCATCATCATCATCATCATCATCATGTGTTGAGTTGGGAAGCTTTGGATCATTCGATGGAGAAATTGATGAATTAAGGCGCGACAAGCAGGTTCTCATGATTGAACTTGTTAAACTTAAACAGCATCAAAAGGCTACAAAATCACGACTTCAAGTTATGGAACAAAAGCTTCAAGGGACAGAAATCAAACAGGAGAAAATAATGAGTTTCTTGGCTAAAGCATTACAAAATCCAAACTTTGTGGAGCAAATAATGCAACAAAAGGATAAAAGGAAACAACTTGAAGAAGCAATCAACAACAAGAGAAGGAGGCCAATTGATTATCATGAAGCTGCTGCATGTCCTAGTAAACATCATAATTTTGGTAATGATGATCATGATATTAATAATGAATTTGATGATGATTTACAAGTGGCTATGAACATGTCACATGGGAACACATTAATCAATTTGGAAGAAGAAAATAATTATGTTGAGAAAAATAATGAAGGATTTTGGGAGGATATGCTGGATGAGAATAATGTTGAAGATGAGATTATGGCTTTGCTTGGTGTTAATGAACAAGAGGATGAACAAGTTCATGTCGATGTTTACTCTGATTAATTACTTGAATAAATTAACAGCCAATTTATAATCTGGCTCAACATGATTTTATACATTGTGTTACTTCTTAATTAATTGGAATCATGATTTGATTAACTCTGTTACTTGGATACATACATCACTCATAAACTTGATTTGCGCACTTCTTTCTTTAATTTCATTTTTCTGGAGTTCGTATGTTTACTTAAGGTTCAATGTTTTTCTAGGGATCTTCAAAGAGAAATATAGATAACTTTTATTGTTTTCTATTTATAGTTTTATTTCATATATTATTGGATTGAAGCGAGTTAAATATAACTGATTTCATCAAATAGCTCAGGACATAGATACATTATTATTGTTATTCTTTATGTGTATATATATGTGTGTTAAATTCAGTTAAGAGTACTTAAACGAATTTGCATCGCAGTGTCTCAATTATGCTTTAATTAGTGTCCCCCAGAAATCGATGTCCACATCGAGCACCATCAGTTCCTATATATGCCTTAATTGTCCCCACCAACGTTTCCTTTTATACAAGTATGGGCAAGCATTGGCCCAATTAATTGATTCCTCCACCTCACACTTCATCTCCCGTTGTGTAATACTAGCACCTATTTGTAATGTTCAAGTGGATACCAATAAGGGTTGTGGAACAGTACGTACTTCTTTAATTTTAACTAGAGGTCTCATGTTCGAGTTTTTTAGGTATAGAGTTACTTTTGTTAGGAAGCACTTCCTAATGTGAGACTTTCTGACGCGAATTCAAATTTTTAATCAGATTTCAATATGAATATCGGATACTGAATGAAAAAAATGTCCTAATAGGATAAGGCAGGCAATAAATAAGGTTTGCACATGTGTTGCATGACCATGATCTACACTAAACAATCAAGGATGTCAGGATTACATATGTTCCCAACACAAACACTTTCTTCTTCTTCTATCTTCCTTTCCATTCTAGGAAATTCTTTTTGCTTAGTGCGTTAACTTCACAGGATTTTGTCTAGCTAAGTGATGATTTTAAGTATAATTTTCGTTGTGACCGTGGTTATCTTTAAATTATTTATAAGTAATGCTTAATTGAAAATACTAGTATGTGTTGTTCAATTGTTCACTAATTATGCCCAAGTGACAAGATTGATATTCTTTTCATTCTACCTATCTTGTCAAATGTTAAACAAATCCTAAAGCATGACTTGCTTGTGTTTTGTTCAATTAATTATAGATGAATTAAAGCATTTTAAGTCCTTTGTTTAGACCAAAATTTATGTGTGCCCATAGTATTATATATTTTGTTGCTAAAAAACTAAAAGAAAAAAAAGTAAATTCCGTTGCCGGGACTTGAACCCGGGTCTCTCGGGTGAGAGCCGAGTATCCTAACCAACTAGACTACAACGGAGCTTGTATAAGAGAATCAACAGTAGCATTATATCCTTATGACCGTCTTTGGAAAGGCAATAGCTAAAAGGAGTGGTGGAGAATTTTCAGCTAAAATGCTGTTGGGTTGAATTCACTATTGATAACTCTACGAGAAATTAAATTTGGACTTTACTAGTACTTTCTCTATCCCATATAAGTTGTCATGCTTCGCTTCTCAAGATTTAATTTGACTAGTTTTCTGAGTTAAAGTGGGTTAGACTAATTCAATATTTTAAAATTACAATTTAGATATTCAGAAATTATAACTTTCGATGAGAGGGAGTTGCTCGGATGGTAAGCACTCCTCACTTCCAACCTGAAGGTTGCGAGTTCGAGTCACCAAGGGAGCAAAAGGAGTGAGAGCTCCTAGGGAGGGTAAAAAGAAAATTATTACTTATCGTCCTATCAATATAATGAAAAAATATATCTTAAATGTTAATCAAAGTTTATATAGCTTGACTTTTAATTTAAAAAGAGAAACATTCAAGTATTTTGAGATGGACAGAGTACTATTAGGCGCTACCACACCTCCCGAGATGGTGGAAATTCGAAATAGACTAGGGTGAATCGAAGTGTCATCCTAAGTGTTTAATTAGCAACTTTAATCCTGAAAAAGAAGGCACCTGCATATGAGGTCCACTTATTCCTTAAGTCATGAAAAAAGAATGCAACAAAATGATGAGTTTACTTTGAGTTGAATAAGCTTTAACACAAAGAAATCTTGAAACAATAGACCCACCTCTTCACAGGCCTTGCTGCATTATTGTTTGTCCCAAGAATACGAAATATTTCCTCTGTCCCAATTTATGTGGCACAGTTTAAAAAGAGTGTCACATACATTACTAGTAGCCACCATTTCTTTCACTTTCACCAATGCAGTAAATCAACAATGTCATTCATGAATTTCATAGTTTTATCAATGCATAAGTCATATATACATATATGCTTGTTTTTTCGCACATATATAAAGTTATTCAATTACAAAAAACTGAGTTTTCTATATGACTCGCAAACCCATTGTTGGGTCCGCCACTGCTGAATAATGTAACTCTGATTCATTATGGATTGATTCTTTTCACCATTTTATTGTTGAAGAAGAAGGAAGCTGATGATTGGAACATGTCAAAAGGAACATGTCCAACGAAGTTGACTGATGTGTCTACAACAAGTGATGTAAACTCGTCAGTCAGCTTCGTTGGACCTGTTCCTTTGACATGTTCCAATCGTCAGCTTCCTTCTTCATCAACACTTGTTGTAGACACGTCAGTCAGCTTCGTTAGACTTGTTCCTTTGACATGTTCCAATCGTCAGCTTTCTTCTTCTTCAACATTTATAACTCTTGTTATGTCTGTTGAGAATATTGATTGACATGAAATGAGATGTGGAACACAAATTCATCAGGAAAACAAGGTGAGTTTCGAAATCTTGCGAATAAGTTTAGAATTGCTGTTGCTTCTTTGAATTTCAAGAATCTGTTGCTCGAATTAGTGGAGTGTTAAGGATATTTAGACGAATATTTTTATGATTAAGGCTATTCAAAATCTTTGTTTAAGAGGTGTGCAAAAGTCTTAAGACAAATATTATGTTAACCAAAGGTAATATTTTGATGTTTGATATTTCAAAAGAAGAAAATGCTGCTACTGCCAACACTCAACAGAAACAAGAAGTTGTTGTTAATACAGAAAGGAACATAATTCGTGAAGACGAAACTAAATGCTATCATGAAAAAACATATGATGATCCTACTGTTTACTCTGAATGTGACAAATTAAAGGAGGGTAATTAGTTTATTATAGTTATGGAATTGGCTTCAATTCTGCAGTAGTTTTCGATCATCTGTTTTATGGGAACTAATTGTCTTTCTCTTGAACCAACAGAAACGTTGTTTTTATTTCATTTGCAGAGTTTAATGACTCAGTTAGTCCAGATATCAATGTTCAAATAGACAGATTAAATGAGGAAAAACATGAAATTATGAGTGTTGGAAATGCTTTTGGGGGTAGCGGTGAAGCAGACGAAACAATGGAAATGAATTCACATATAAGAGATACTGCAAGTCAACATTCTGAAGATACTCCTCAGGTAAACAAAAGCATGGATCTTACTCAAGAGGTGCCAAATCGATCAGAAAACGCAATCATAAGAGAACTGAGCCCTCAAAACATGCATTTCATGAATCGCACATTGACAACGCAGCTCACTCAACCATAATAAAGGAGGATTATGCAATGAAGGTGGCAAATGTGGCTAAGGCAGCTGACAATGCAAGTGTTCATACTGTGGAACAAACAGGTCCTACTAAATTTACTTCAGCAGTTAATAATCATGAAGAGATGGAAAATGGTATTGTTGCACGAAGAGTTGAGAAGTCGTGTAGCACAGAACTGACCGATAAGTGCATATTGCAGCTAGGCACATTTAAATCAGGAAACGATGTGTGTGTAGAAACTTCTTCTTTTTCACTCAATTCTCGGTATCCAGATGGAATTAATGATGCAAGGATCTGATGAGTGGAACGTAGGGATTACACGCTCTAAAGAGCAGATTGGCTCTGAACTTCTTGTCATTGAAGACTCTGATGTGCAATTTTTTCAAGAAAATAAGAGCTTGGAGAATCCAAAATTGGAGGCAGACAAGTATCGAACTACTAGCTTTTACGAATGAAAAATTGTGTTAATGGTTCAACATGCACTAAAGCACCAGAAATTAGCATACAAAGGTTCAGTGTTGAATCGAATTCAGAGAAATTATTAGGTGATGAAATTGAGCATAGAAAGTCTCCAAGCTTTGATTTTGGTGTCTCTTATGATGCTAAGTCTGAAGAATCGGATCAAACTCCACTTCTTTATCCTGAGAAGACACTAACAAGAAGTTTATCATTAGGCTCCCGCAATGAGAGCAGAATATGGCGAAGAGGCTGTGGCAGTTGAAGAAAAGACTATTAGGATGGAAAAAAAATGATTATCAGGTTTCAAAAGCTCCAACTTTAGGCTTGTTGAAGACCGGTGAAAATGATGAATCTAGCTCTGAGATAGATTCAAAGACTTCACCAAAAGGAAGTGGAAAGCGCCAGCTAAAACCATCCTTCTTCAGCATTGCACCACATCAACATCAATTCATTAAGTAAGATACGCGCTTGTTTTCTATCATTTCATATGATTTTTTGTTTCAACCAACACTTTTCATCACAACGGAGACTCAACAAATGAATGTCTGAGTAATGACTGCTTCGAAAACTATACTCATTTCATTTTGATCCTCCTTCAAGTATTCCTTTGATTTAAACAACTTCTATATTGAAAATTCGATTGTACTCTACTTATAGGAAATAGTTATGTTTTATGAAGAGATTGTAACATATGGAATTGAAAAAACAGAGTTGAAAGATCAATAATTCTCATGATCAAACGACTCCCTGGTAATCATAATTCCACTAAAATTGATTTTTTTTCTTACAAATCTAAAGAAAAAGAGTACAATTTCATAAAGTAATATTAATAATAATCAAATCATCCTGCAATTTCTTGTTTGTTACATTGAGGAGTCAACAAAAATTAAACAAATGCTAATACAGAAGAACAATAACATGGAGATTGATAAGAAAAGAATAAAATTAAGAAGGAAATTATGAATATTAATTAATGATTTTGAGGTTCTAATTAATTAAATTCTATCCAACATTCATCATCATTTTAACAAATTCATCAAAGTTGACTTGACCATCACCATCCAAATCTGCTTCTCTAATCATCTGGTCAACTTCTTCATCTGTTAATTTCTCCCCAAGATTGATCATCACATGCCTTAGCTACACATTGACCAAGAAATAATTTCAATTATAAGATATTTTTATTATTTCCTGTATTTTTCATATTTGGTTGATCAAAATATTTTGTCTAACAGAGGAAGAAAAAAACAAGTTATATAAGTTACATTCAAACTCAGTCTTTTCACAATTCCCAAGCCAATAACATCGTGAAACCTACCCACTATCGTAGAATTTTTCTAAATTACATATAAATGTTCTTGGGACTATTTAAATATGAAAATTAACGAAAGTCAAAAAGAGCAAGTGCAATTGGTCAGTGTGAACTATGGAAAAGTTCATTGGACGAAAAAATTGGTCTAGTGAGATACCCTAATTAAACTTTGGATTTGAAACAGCTGTATAAATAAGATTATTTTATCATACTATATAGTAGTAATGACAGATCAAATTCACATGTGAACCTCTTCCATAAAACCCTAGCAGTTGTGACAGTGTCAAGAATTAATTATATATTTTTAATATCCAATGAGCATATTGTAACTTTTTTAATTTAATTATAATGAAACTTTATGTTTTTGATTGGCCCTCGTCGACAATATGAGTACTGGCCGTACATGATTGACTTACGAACTTTACTAATTATTCAACATAGATATTTTAAGCTATTTTTTTGGAATGTAATTTTACAAATACACAAAATTAGCTAATCTACATATGTTGTGATCCAAACGGAATCAGAATTTTCACTACTAAAAAAAGTAATCACTTCAGGAAATCAAAAGAATTCAATATAAAGTATATGCAGACAAAAAACGAATCAGTAATGCATCCACGATCTAGAATCAATAAGTTCAAAATGATTACGATTTAGTTATATTTTGTCTGCATATTTGTTTAAAACAGTTGTATATAATCTATCTAGATATATATACCTCGTTAGCGGATATGTAACCATTTTGATCTTTGTCAAACACCTTGAAAGCCTCTTTAAGTTCCTCCTCTGCATCAGTATCCTGTTTCATAAAGAACAAACACACCATAATTTCTTATATTACTCGCACTCTCCAAAATATTGTCATATTCTTTAAAAATGCACTACTTTTGCGAGATTTGTATTCTCATGCATATATTATAATAAAAAATAAATAACAAAGATTTTACCTTCATTTTCTTGGCCATAAGGTTCAAGAATTCAGTGAATTCAATGGTTCCATTGCCATCAGAATCAACTTCAGTTATCATATCCTGCAGTTCTTCCTCTGTTGGATTTTGATCCAATGACCTTATTACTGTCGCTAATTCTTCTACCGTTATGCAACCTGTGGTGAGTCAAAATTTCAACTTTATAAGTTTTGAATTTAAGAATAACGACTATAAGTGATTATAACTGTATTTTAAATCTAATATTTATATATATATATATATTCAATAAACTTCTTGATACAAATACCCTATTTAAGTAAAAGTTATTGGATTCGTCCGTCCCCCTAAACATACTAATATATCATTCAAAAATAATTTGAAAAAGACTAGTAAATTACCATCTCCATCTCTGTCAAATAGACTGAAGGCTTCTTGCAATTCAACAATTTGATCATTGTTCAATATATCTCCCATGATTATGATTATTTTTGTCTTTTGTACCTCCAAAGGACAGCTTGAAACAGAGAGGATGAGTGTAGAATGAGAAAAAAAGAAAGTTGAGTATAGCTCAATCCTGGCTGGGCTTTATGTAGAGAATTTTTTTTTATTTTAATGTGACATAAGGGGTTTACTAATAAATGTGTAATGAAAAGAAAATTAAGAAAAAATTGAGACAAAAACGTGAGAAAAATATATAAGATGGTAGGTAGTACTAATTAAAAAGGGTCCTTTAACTTATTTTGAAGTAATGAAAAGTTTGTTTTAACAAAAATGTGTATTGGCTGAGTCAAAAACGTAGAGTTAGTGGTGGGATTAGGTGGTGTTGTAGTCATGACTTTGTCACCCTCACGCCATGACCTGACCATACAACACTTCTACATTTTCCATGCTACTTTCTTGAATATTCCTCCTCCACCCCCACTCCTTCCATCGATACTTAGGGGCAGAGTTATTCTTGTTCAAAAAGTGTCAATTGATATTCCTTTGCTAAAACATTATACATATGGGATTATAATAAAAATAATGAATATGAACATTAACAAAGAGTGTTAAGGTGTTTGTTTGATTCAGTTAATTGTCATTAGATGCAATATCACTATAATCTTTAGCGACATTTATAAAAGAGTGCTAAAATGTAATTATCTCTAGTCATTACCCCTAAAAAAAATATAAATATAGCGACAATTAAATGATTGTTATTAATTAATTGTCGATAAATATTATTTTTGATTAGGTAGAAAAATGTATGTGAATATACATTAATATGTTGAGTCTCTTTAGTTTTTTTGTGCATTTATGACTTTACTCGATGAAAATTTTAGCTCCATCACTAATTAAAAATGTTAAAGTAAGCATTTTCTTCAAAGAAAAATTTATTTTCATTTTCTTGGGTGAAAGATATATAATAAAGAAAAATAGTAAAAGTGCTAGTGCCAAGTAAATAAACAGCTGGATTGTTAGATGAGGAGGGGACATAGAGCATTGAAAGAGAAGACTGAAGAGGGTATGGGGAGGTGTGTACAGTGAACTCAAATAAATTTATTGTTCCACTCCATGTCAAACAGATCAATGCTGGCTTTGTTTGCACCAAGTTATTCATTTTTAGTCACTTGTGATTGGCTTAAATAAAATATACGTAGTATAATACTACTCCCTCTTGAATCAATTTTTACTTCTCTAAAAATATCAAAACACAATTTATCGCTTAGTTCTTAATTTACTTTTATTATCAATTATAGTTATTTCTTAATACATTTTTTAAAACGTTAAATATATTATATTCAAATAAAAATATAGTAAAATTATTATTATATTTAATTATTCCCCCTTTAGAGGTTTTGTCAAGTCAATAATTTTTCTGTTTAATATTACCTCCTTCCTAGTGACCAAACAATTTGAGGTTTGTATCTATTTATCTATTTTCAAACTCATGTATTCATGATAGATTTTAAGTTGTTTTCCTTCTAGTTTTTAAAAGTTAAGGTAAAACTCTATTGATTTGGAGTTTTCTTAATTTTCTTTCATAGCTTATGATTCTCAAGAATATTTATTTATTGTTACTCGAAAAAAGGCATGAAAATTACAACTGTAATTCTCAATATTTTCAGTCGTTTAAATTTGGAAATCCAAAAATGCAATAACTTTGACGAACAAAAGAGTGAGATAGTATGTAATTTGTTGCAAATGGAAAGAGGGTTTATGCAATAATTGTGATAAACCTCAACGAGGAAGAAGATGAGAAAGGGTTTTTTTTGGATCGAATTAAAATTATTGATGTATCAGACACATTCTTGAGTTAAGATCATATGTGTCTATTTTTTATCAGATATACACATGTATTGGAGATTTAGGCATGCATCTGTCACATTATTGATGTATCTGACACATTATTGAGTTAAGATTATATATTTCTAAATTTTAATCAGTGTATTTGATTAAGTGTATATGTATCTAAATAATTGTTCATGAATCTGAGTCAAGAAATCTAAACTTTGCTAAATCGCCCAAAAAAGAGAAGAATTTTGATAAATTTTTTTAGGAGTTGTGATATGTCATATCTTTAAGTTGTTGCAAACATGATTTTCTCCTTAATTAATGATTTTCGGTCATATTTCTTAATTAGACACACTCCTTAAGTAAAGACTTTCAATTATATCTCTTAAGTAGACACAGTAATTGATACGAGATACATGTATTAAAAGAGACAGATACATGTATCTGAGACCCAAAATATGTTAAGGAATATAATATTGCAAAGTAGTGTGAATCTAAGTAATTAGATCCTAAAATAGAAGGATTTACATAAGTTACCCTATTATGAAACATACTTTTTTCATAAAAACTACTTCTTCTGTCTCAATTTATGTGACACTTTCATTTTTTGAGAAACAAACAATTTAAGTTTGACCAGAAATTTGCGCATGGAATCTTCACTATTTTGAAATGAAATCTATATATTTGTAAACTACGTAAAAAGTATTATAAGATACAATAATTGATAATTCAGAATAATTAAAAGATATATAAAAGATTTACGATCAAGATAGACTTGTTTAAATTTCAAAATCCAAAAAGTGTCACATAAGTTGAGACGGAAGGGATATCTTCTTTTCAAAATGCTTGCATAAGAAAACGCGATAGCAAAATTCTTGCATAAGAAAACGCGATAGAGTGATTTTATAAAGGCAGCTATTGTTGAATGCGTAATCTTTGTTAGCCTTATGGTCTCAATAAGGATTTTTGAGCTAAAAATAAGACAACCTCCAAATTTTACTAAAACGTTATCCTTCTAATTTATGATAAAATAAAATATAATTTTTATTATCTAAAATAAATCTTAAATTTTTTTATGAATATAAATTCTCTCATAAAATATAAAATAAATCTATTTTGATGTTAAAATTGCTTTTAAATATTAAGGTAACATTCTTAAAAAGATTTTTAAAAAGTGAACTACATAATTAAGATGAACGAGTAGTTCCTAAATATACATATATAAATTATTGCGTTAACTCACAATCTTATTTTAATTGTGGCTTTAACTCTATTTATATTTATTTATAAAAATTAATAAATGAGTTATATAATTTACTAGTTATTTCTATTTAATAAAATAATCTGATTTTTTTTCTTAAATAGTTGTTTTCTTATTTAATATTAAAGATATAATTGATGATAATTATTTATTTAATTTTATTTTTTTAAAGTAATAACTATTATTGAAATATATTTTTAAATTAAAGTTACTATTAATTTGAAACGAAGAAGTATTCAACATTTTCAAACATTCCTACCACTAATACAGTGTCACCATCTCAAGGCCCAAAGGAAATAAAACTCTAGTGTTATTATATTAAACACTAGGTAATTCAGCTCATAAAATATTATATCAAAAAAATAAATTAATCTTTTCATATTATTTGAATATAAAAGAGTTTTTAGTTCAAATTCAATTAAATAGATAAAAATTTAAATGTGAATTCATTTTATTATTCACATTGAACTAATTTCTAACAAATAAAATATACTATTACATAAAGGAAGAAAAAGTACTTTTTTAGGTTTCGTTAAACATAAATTGATTAATGTCATATAACCAGCTTGAAGATAAACAAAGCTCATTAAAAAAGTATATGAGAAAAAAAGAAGAACATGGTCCATTCACTCCATCCATAACAAAGTGAAAATAACTGTATTTATATGTCGGAAATTATGACGTATACAGATTTAAAAAATAGAGTTTAGAACATAAAATAAAAAATAAAACCGATCATTTTGTGTAATTTTAAAGAAAGACTAAATCAACCGGTAGTTATATGATAATTGAAATAGATTGTATAAGATGTATGAAAATAATTTGATAAAATATATATATTGTAATGTCTAAAACATAAAAATGAGCATTCGTAAATTATATTTAACTTAAATTGCTAAGTATAGTTGGATTGTCTAGCTAATTATATTATAGACATGAAGGTGACATTTGGATAATCAAAGTGTGATAATAAATTTGATCACTTCACAAATAATAAATAACTTATTGTAACTTTTTAAATATTTTTTTTTAACTTTCTTACATTACATACTCCCTTTATTTCAAAATAAAGTTTTTCTTTATATTTTTTATTTTGTTTCCAATCGTATTTTACATAATTATGAAGACTTCAATGATGTTTTTTTCAATCTTACCCTTATTCAATCAAAAGAAATTTATATAATAAAAAAACTGGGTCAAAGAACTATATTTTTTTCAAGATATATATTAAAATTAATTAAGTAGAAGTATCTTACTTTATAGCTCTGCCCCAAACTAAAAAAGAAATTGACATACTACAAGAAGGTGAATATCATGGAACCGAAGAGTACATAACAAAATAAAATTGAATTACACTTTCTATGTTTTAAAAATAAAACTTTTCATGAAATGAAAATCCAACAAATTGAAGTACACATATGGTGTAGTGTAGTTTTTGTAGTAGTTAATACTCTTCTTCAATGTTTGTTATTTAACTTGAAATAAGAAATGTATAGGTGCCTCTTTTGCTCTTTGACTTATGCTTTAGTAGTTATGTGAGAAAAACTTTAAGAAAAATTAAGGAACACACTATTTCAAATATGAAATAAAAAAGATAATCTCAAGAAGGGGTTTCATGAAATAAAAAATAATGACCTTATATAAATAAAATTGAGGAATCTTTAAAGAAAAAATATAAATAGTTCTGTGTGCAATATTTTATTTTAACCTTTGTTAGTAGTTAGTATTATTACACTACAAAGTTACAATAACTAATTTGCATCTAAGCAAAAATACATACTTGCAATAATAAAAAGTTATAAAAATTCAAACTAAAGAAGTTACATGGAGAATAAAGACAACCTTATCATAAGACAATAGATAAAAATAAGAATACAAAATCAATGCCCACTTTTTCGACCTCTTGTCTGACACTTATTTGACAAACTAATCAGCATTCAAGAGTTTTTTTCATCGTGTCAAGTTAAAACACGAATTTGATAATATAATAATACTACAAAGAACAATGAAATATAAAGAATAATGTTGCGTTGAAATTTCATGAAACAAAAAACTTATGAATTTATTTTGTCATTAAAAATAGAGAGATAAAATATCTTAAATTTTATAATTTAATAGTTGGAGGTTATGAATATGAAAACTTAAAAGACATAGAATTAATGATATTATAAAACAAAATGAAGTTTAATAGATTTACGTTATGGAGGTTAAACTTAAAAATTAAAAGAAAAATGAAAAAAACACAAATAAAGTAGATAAAAGAAATGCATTTATATTACACAAAGATATAATTTTTTTGAATTGAATAAATAAAAAGAAAAGTAAAAAAATAGCAAAGAAAGGAAAAAACTATAAAATAAATAAATAAAAATCATAAAATTTAACTATCGTGAATAGTTTGTTGGAATTCTTTTTAGATCAAATGGAAAAAATTGTAATAATTGATGAGAAATTGAGAAATATTATAGGAAAAGAGAATAATAGCTTTAATGATAAAATAAATTAAATATGTCTATTGATGAAAATATAAATAAATATGATTATTTTTAATGATCTTTTACTTTTAGGTGAATTTTTTGGTATTTTAAAATTAGAAAAAAGGCCAAAAAAAGATAAATTGGATTGAAACTCTTAGAGGGTCACATCACCATTTTTATATTCAACTTTATTATTATTATATATATATTTTTTAAATAAATTAAATATTTTATTTTACAGTAAAATAATTAGTTTAAATAAAAGGAAAAAAATATAAATATAAATACAAATAAAGGTCATAGAGAAATGTAACATATTATACAAGAAAATACAAACAAATCATACCTTTGACAATTAATTCTCGATACATATCATGAAAAATATCCAGGATACATATTTAGAAAATGTATTTTTCATGTAATTAAATACACATATTTATGCAATTTAAATATGGAGCATTACCTTTTTCTATAGTATCATCTATTTTTTTACGTCACCATTTTTATATTCAAAATTAAATATTTCACTTTTACAATAAAATAATTAGTTTAAATAAAAGAAGAAAGATAAATACAAATAAAAATTATAGAGAAATGTCACATATTATACAAGAAAAGATAAAGAAATCATACATTTTAATTCTGGATACATTTCATAAAAAAATATTCTGGATACATATTTAGAAAATATATTTTTTATGTAATTAAATACACATATTTATGCAATTTAAATATGGAACATCTCCATCTTACCTTTTTCTATAGTATCATATGTTTTTTTTTTTGTTTTTTGAAAGGTTGTCCAAATTCAAAATCATAAATCTCGACTTATAGAACCTGAAATAAAAATAAAAATTATGTTAGCATTTTTTTATAAAATCTTTACATTACAAATAAAAATATAAACAAATGAAGGATGAAGAATAATTATTTAAAAAACCATGTGAAAGGAGTTACAAAAGAAAAAATATTATTTAAATGAGTAAGGAAAATGACTAAAAGAAGAGAGAGGAGGAAAGTAAAACAAAAATAAAGTAAAATGAAGCTTTCAGTGATAGTTTTTATGGACTTGAAATAGCATTAAAGTATAATTAAAAGGTAAAAATTAATTAGAAATTGACTTTTAATATGGCCACGTTTATAGACGTTTTAAGACGACGGTATCATTTATCTTGTGCATTTAATTTTTATTTTTTTTGAATTCTTTGTAATAAAAATGAAGAAAAAATGCTAAGAAAATCAATAAAAATATGAGAAAATATATAAATTCATTTCCTAATCAATGAGGCATGCCACATCAGCGGACTTATGTTCCTCCTTATATATATATATATATAGATTCCAATCGAAATGTTACTAAGTATCGAAAATACTTTTAAATTTAGTGTGAATTATTAGTTTTATTTTTGAATTATTGATAATCTTAAAAATACATTTTTACTTCATTATCTAAATTAAAATATATCCCGATCTTATAATATGAGTGAAATGCGTACGTACACTCTTAAATTCTCATCAACATTTTCCACAGTCTTTTATTAATAGCTCAATGCTCCTATAAAAATTTGAGAAAACTTATTAAGTCATGTGAATTGTGATAAATTGAGAATGTATCTAAATTTAATAAATCAAACATATAATATTTTTAAAATAATCTCTTTCAAAAACAAAATTAATAATTTACATCAAAATTCAAAAATATTTTCAATACTTCAGCCCGTCGTTAAACATACTACCAGAGCCGTCATCCTGATTAAGGTAAAGGGCTTGAAGTCTAGAAATCAACAAGTGTTTAAAGCATAGGGGTTTGTGCTAAAAAACTGTAAACTTTAAAGACCCAAGATTTGATTAGTGTAATAATTAGATGTCAAATCAAAAGACATAAATGTGCTTAGCTGTCAATACGCGCTTTTGCTTTTGCCGAGGTGACCTGCATTCTCACTTTGATCTTTTCATGCTCATGCTCATAGTCAAAACTTCCATACTTTCGTCGTTTTAATTTATTTGTTTGTATTCTAATTTAACATAATATTTTTAAAATAAAAAATAATTTTGAAATTGTAAGTTAGAAATAAGTAAACTTTTTGACTTTGAATATAAGATGTAAAAATTTGAAATTAAAATTATAAATAAATAAAAGATATTTTTTTATCAAACTAAAAAAAAAGACAAATAAATTGAAACATAGAAAATACATTGGGTGTGTAAACCGAAGAATACTATAATAGGTGGTGGAATGATAAAGACTATTTTAGGGGTTACTTAATTATGTGGGATTACAAAAAGGGAAATCAAACACCGTATAAAATTAATACATGAATAATTTTTATATAATATTTAAAACTTATCAATCAAACATAGTATAAGTCATGTTGACTTTTCAACCTAATATTTTTTTTTTTACCAAACATAGTAAAATTAATATAATGTTTTATACCCCCTCTGTCCCTAATTACTTGTCTACTTTTTGCTTTTTTAGTTATCCCTAGGGGTGGGGATTTCAGCCCATATTAATGAAATGAGTCCATTTTGCCCATATTTAATGACTTGAATCACTCATATTTTAATTGGTTAAATATGAACTTCAAGCTATTTTAAGAGTCTCTACAAATATGATCAAAATTGATTAAATATGGGTATCCATATTGATCCATAATAGATCACTTAGTTTTCACTTCCACTCAAAATTCTTAATTGTGCTAAAAAATAAAAAAAATTAAAACTATTAATTTTCAAACTTAATTGAAAAAATAATTTTTTTGTTTGTTTTTGGAAAACAAAAAAAATTTAGGGATAGGTTGGTGGAAGAGGGGGGCGCCCTGGGGGTGGGGGGTGTCCCAGGGAGGGGGTAATTTTATTTTATTTTTGAAAAACCATTATTTTTTTGCTTTTGGAAAACAAAAAAAATTTAGGGATCGGTTGGTGGAAGGTGGGGGGAGGTGGTGGGGGTGCCCAGGAGAGGGGATAAATTGATGTCATGAAGTCCCAGTTCACTTAGTCAAGGAAATATGGAGAGGTTTTAAATGAGTTAGAACCATGTTACCCA
>NW_006239052.1:241246-244932 GCF_000226075.1 Solanum tuberosum
GATTTTTACCTATTATACCCTCAATTAATTACTTTGAAGAAAATAAAACTTCTTGAAAATTTTAAATTTTAAATTTTTAATTCATCCACTTCATAATTAATAAGGGTAAAATGGTAAACTCATTATGTCAATAATTGCTTTCTTAATAGGTGTGTCAATTCAAAAGTGGACAAGTAATTAGGGACTATTTGATAGGGTGTACAAAAATTGTTTGCCTTGGTTTAAAATTTAAGAAAGAAATGATTACTTTTAAAATTTGTGGCTAGCTAAAACAAATTTTAAATATTTGTGCGTTTATAAATCATACATAAGAAAAAAAAAAACTGAAGTTAAGTTGTTTCTTTTTATTGAAATGTGACATCTTTTGTGAATTAAACAAAAAGAAAAGTGTGTCACATAAATAGGGATCAATGAAGTATTGAAGGTAGAGAGAGTAAAGTCTTAGCAATCCTCAGTCCTTACCACTATCTTATCTTTGAAGAGGGTAAATTATTCGCTGACCTACCATTATCTTAAAGGTAGAGAGATTATTTCTAATAGACTATCAACTCAAGGAGAATACAATCCAAACTAGTAAAGAGAAATAAATAACATAAATTAAGAAAGTCATGGAAAAAACTTTAACCAACCTAACAAATTATTCTAAACAATAGTCATAACAAGATAAAACAATAACCTGCAAAAATCCCATAGATAATAATCAAACTTAAGAAAATAAACTACAATATACTATGACTAATAATACAGGCTAATTGTATAGAAGAATAAATGATAAGACCCAATTATCTAACTAACCTCTGACTCTAATTTGTGTCCTCTATAACTTCCTATCTAAGGTCATGTCATCGGTTAACTAAAATTGTGTCATGTCTTGTATAATCACATCCCTCAACACTTTTTTGGCTTACCTCTACCCTTTTGAAACCATCTATAGTCAACCTCTCAGACCTCTGACTGAATTTTTTTTGCATATCCATTACAAATGCCCAAACCATCATAACTTTATTTTTCGAATCTTGTCTTCTATCAAGGTCATCCTTACCTTATTCTGAATATGTTTATTTCTAATCTTATCTCTCTCAGTATACCCACACATCCACACGAGCATCCTCATCTTTGCAACTTTCATTTTTTGAAAGTGGGAGTTCTTAATTGGCCAACATTCCGCACCATACAACATAATCGATCTAATCACCGCTCCATAGACTTGCCTTTGAGTTTGGTAACACCTTCTTATCACATACTACTCCAGATTTAACTCTCCATTTCATCTACAATCTACTTATATGATGTGACATCATCATAAATCTCTCCATTTTCTTGGTTAATAGACCAAAGATACTTGAAACTTCCTTTCTTCTAAATGACATTTGTATCAAACCTCACTTCCACGTCAGTCTCAGAAAATTACATAATAGAACTAGCACTCCAAGTAGTTTGTCTTGGTTCTACATATTTTAGACTTTAAGGTCTGCCTCCAAATCTTTAGCTTAACATTTATTTTGCCTCGGGTCTCGTCAATCAGAACAATGTCATCAGCAAATAATATACACCATGACACTTCTTGTATATACCGTGTCAATTCATTTATCACCTTCAAAGTCTTTCTCCAAACCTCCAACTTTTAAACATTTTTGTATTATTTGAATAAGATTAAAAAGTAATTTAATTTTGAGCTAAATTAACAAAAATAAACAAAAAATTAATCCTTTTAGAGCTTGTTCGCATTGACTTAAAAGTTGGTCAAACCTACTTTTAAGTCAGTTTTTGACTTCTGGAAGTGTTTGGCAAATATAAAAAATAACTTAAAATAAGTTAAAAATGACTTAAAATAAGTTACGAAGTGTTTGTCAAGGTAAAAAATGACTTAAAATAAGTCAGAAACCAAAAGTAGGTCTCCCCCTACTTTTTATTTTTGACTTAAAAGTAATTTCAATTTGACTTTTTATTTTTGACTTAAAAGCTACTTTTTTAAGCCAATCCAAACGGGCTCTTAATTTATAACTTTTGACTTATAAGCCCAACCAAAACAAGCTCACAACTATTTTGATGTGTACTATTTTGTAAAAGCCATTTTCCTCTTTGAACCATGTGAAGATCCGTGCTCATTGACATTAGTCGGTCCTTTTTATTAGGGAATTTATTTGGTATTTTGTCTTTAAAAAGAATTATTGAGAAAACTGAACAACTAGTAGAGGTCTGTTTAGTGTTTGTAAACGAACTAGAAAACTTTCTAGTGTTTGTTTGAGAATTCAACAATTGTAATTAAAAACTAGTCATGTAAATTTATATGATTGGAAAAATATTTTTCCTGGTGTTTGATCACCAGAAATTACCACCGAAAGGAAAACAAATCTAACCAAAAAAGAAAAAGAAAAATGACTTTCCTTATATATATATATATATTTTTCCATCCGGTGTTTGGAATCTGTATTAGAGTCTCGATTAAAATCAAATCGCACACTACATACATATTCATGGGTGGTGCTTTCAATAAGATTTTCTCCATATCCCATGATCGAACCTCCAATCAAGGACAGAACAATTCCACCACCATACCACAATCCATATAGGTAACTTTCCTCACTTTTGAATGGACGTCAACATCCTCACTACTTTAACTCTTGATTTCATATATATCATCAATCCAACTAACACTTAAAATAATCCATTAAAACACTAACCTATTTACTAACATAATTATCAATATCCAATAAACACTTTCCAAACAAACGCTAGACATTTTCCAATAGCTTTTAAGAAACTTTGACTTCCTAAGTAAAAAACATTTTAAAGTCTCCCAACTAATAATGTTCCAACAAAACGCGTTTGTCAAGTTCTCCCCAACTCAAACAACAAGAAATAGGAAAAATAACATCTATGGTCGGTCAAAATGAGTGGGTATGGCTGGCCTTTCTTAAATCTAGAACCTACCTAGTCAAGTAATTTTTTTCTCTTTTATATATTACATCTTACTGTACGTATGGTAAAATTAGTCGATGAAAATATAATCCATCTAACTCGCTTAAGTTTGGGGAGGTTATTGACTCACCAATTTATTAAAATGGATTGAAACGTTGTATAAATTGATCAATGAGTAATTTTGTATATTTTTTAAAAATAAAATAATATATGATATATAGTCATAATAAAGGAAAAACATCGTTTTCTTAGGTACTAAAAAATCATTAAAAACAAATAAAATAATAAAACTTAATAAAAATGATGTGAATTGGATTATGACATGAATTTTAGTTATTTCAGTCCAAATAACTTTGAGTGGTCAATAACTCATCTATTTATTAATTCAACTCATTTTAATTTGTTGAAGGAAAAATCCTTTTGGCCAGAAAATTTGGCCATAATTTGACTATAATGGCCCAAATACATGTTCACACTATAAATTGATTTATTTTTTTGACAATTATACCCTTCTTTGTCAAATTTATATTTTTCTTATTGATTTATTCATTAATTATGCTTCAATAAATGAGAAAGTTTTCCAATACATAGTAAATTGACTAAATTTTAAATTTCTCTAACTTCCATACATACATGGCTTTTAATTTCTTTTAGAAATATTGTGAAATGGTTAACGTGTTATTAAAAGTTACAAAAGTCTTTCGTCAGTTATTTTTTTTATAAATATCTAACTTCCAAAATTACATTATTTTTTCTCTTGAAAA
>NW_006239052.1:247261-247465 GCF_000226075.1 Solanum tuberosum
TATTAATCATGGTAGAATTATATAAGTTTATTCATTGATTTTATTTAAAGAAAGGTCAATTGTAAATTTAAAAATTATACTTAATTCAACTAAATTATGTATTACCGAGTAGTTAGTATAATTTTTAATTGGAAAATAATCTACTTTTGTCTATTATTAACATGAATTTTAATTGTCTCCTTCGATAGAAAATTCTATATTAAA
>NW_006239052.1:251435-262361 GCF_000226075.1 Solanum tuberosum
ATATTAATGTATAAAAACGAAATTAAAATATTAATGTATAAAAATGAAACTACAATTTTTTTAATTAACTGAACAATATTTTTTTTAAAAATAAATCGAATGAACTATACACACATAAATATACACAAAAACACTTTTATTTCCCTTGATAGCCAAAAAGTTTGTATTTTAGTAATTCAAGGAGTTTGGGAAATAGAAAAAAGTTACTTTTGTTTTGGAGGGAAAAGTATGATGGAATAAATGCAAAAATTGAAATAAGGATATTATAGTCTTTTTGCCTTTCTGGCCAAATTTTGGCCAATTTTTTCTGGCCATTTAGCATTACCCTTTGTTGAAATTCTTATCCGTTTAACACATTTACCCTTGTGCAATTAACTCCGAAAACAAGCCAAATTCGATCAAGGATTCAACAAAAATAGTCAATTATGACTAATGAGGGATACCAACAATTTGGAGAAAAAAATAAGACATACTTCCTCCGTTCCTTTTCATACGTCACCTTTTTAGATTTCACTTGCATTAAAAAACTAAGTAAGTTTACAATTTTACCCTTATTTAATGTTTTTTTGAGTTAATTTTTTAATAAATAATAAATAAATCTATATATCTTTTATTTTTAATTTGTTTGTTGAGATTTTTTTTCAAAAATCAGATTTTATAGAATAATGCAATGGTTGGAGTAATTAATCAATGTATTAAGTAATTGCAATGAACATTAATTATTTATTAGTTTTGCTAGATTGATCAAATATCTATTTTCAAGACTAATTAACTATCAAGAGTATAATAGAAATAATATTATAATTTATGCATTGATTTTATGTATTACAGACCAACTATTTATAATAAGAATGCATATAAAAAGAAACGGAGGGAGTACTTCCTTTTATTTCACCAAGTCTTCACAACATATATTTTTTTTTATTTTTCTTGTAAGGCAATATAATGTACTGGACATTTTCTTGCTTTTCCCTGGAGCTTATTCTTTAAAAGGGCCTGCTTAAGGCCACAAATCTAGGAACCTAAAGTAACATCACATTTCATTCATTACGTTTTTGGCAAATTGCATCGGTTCTTAAATGTGTAAACATATTCTCACATACCTCAGTGAAATTTCCGAGGTAGGGTATGAGGGGGTGATGTATACACGGTCTTAATATCACTGATAAAAGAGAAAACAAATATAATGAGTAATTATAACCAACACTCTATATGAATGTCACTAAAGACTTCAGTGATTCTGAATGCAATGACATTAACTCAACTGGTGCTAAATATTTTGTGACAATAAATATTGCCACTAATGGAAAAATCTTAATTGCCACACTATATATTTTTGTTGTTGTAGTATTTCTCATGAATCAACTATTGAGTAAGGAGGAAATTTCATAAATAATTAAGAGTTGAAACATAATGAGTCTCATTTGCTATCGTTTACCTAATTATGTAGCTATAGTTTCAGTATCTATTGTATATCTCACTGGATTTTTTTATATATATAAATTGGACTCTAAAACTAATTAATGACGCGACAATTTAGGTTATTAAAAGAAAAACAATCTCACAAATCATGATTATTGCATTTGATTAGAATTTTATACCAAATATGATTTCTGTCAAACAAAGAAAGATAAATTTAACTTCATTAATAAACATGTCAAATTCTGGTGACTCATATTCGAATCTTTTTGCTTTATAATATTTACAATCTGCTACAGTTTTTAAAAGGAAAAATTACGCGATTAAGCAAACATATACTAGTTAATTAGCTAACATAGCTACATTTTGCATTAATTACAATTCAGAACTTACTTCTAGCTATAATTACATTATCTCTCGCCTCTCTCCTCTCTTCCTCTTTCTCTCTCTCTCTCTCTCTCTCTCTCTCTCTCTCTCTCTCTCTCTCTCTCTCTCTCTCTCTCTCTCGCCTCTCTTTGGAATCTCGCTCGCCACTCTCCTCTTTTTCAGTCATCTCGCCCTCTCCTCTCTCCAGTCTCTCCCTCTCTATCTTCTCTTATGCCAATCTCTCTCTCGCTTTATACAAACACAAATTGTGTTTGTGTTTGTATAAAGGGAGAGAGACGGGATATATAAATGCAAAAACATAGCTCTACACCCTATACACTTATAATTATACATATACAAATCTTTCCCCGCCCAGTTATCTTTTGCGTTTCTCTCTCTCTTGCTTTATACAAACACAAATTATACAAATACAATGTATAATTTGTGTTCGTATAAAGCGAGCGAGAGATTGGATATACAAATACAAATGTTTTAACTCTATTCAATTGTATACGAATTTACATTGTATGCAGATATACAATACAATAATTGATACATATACATAATAGTTATATATATATATACAATTATTTAGCTGATATACATATATAATTCACCTCTCTCCACTCTCTGCCCTCTCTCGCTCGCCTCTTTCTCCATATCTTGCTCGTCACTCTCCTCCCTGTAACATGTAGCTACAAATCATAATTAGCTATCTATAGCTATAGACCATAATTAAGCTATTTTTGAGTGGCTATATACGAAAATTCTCCTTTTTAAAATGTTCGCATTACTGAGTAGATGGTTAAAATTCTAATAGCCTATTGTTTTTTATTTATAACATGCGTATAGTAATTGCGGTAATGTGTGACATATGCTTTAGTTGATTCAGCAGAATAGGTGTTGTTAACTTCTGACCGGAAAAAAATATGACTATAAACTATATATCTTACCTATAGAGTACTAACTTGTCACCATATTATTACAAATGCAAATCTCCAAAAAATAACATAAATACGTCTCTCAATAAATTAAAGCTCTTGCGTAAAGAAACAAACTCGGAGGAGAAAAAGTTTTCCAACACGATCGAGTTAAAGGCAAATTAGAAAAGATTTTGCAGTACAAAGAATTTACGCAACAAAAGTCAGAATAATTTAATTTATGCCGATGGAATTAGCAGAGTCAATATAGTGACGTAAATATCTAAAGCAAAAAATGCATAATCCAAAAGATTTGAAGAAAGATTAGCTTTTAAGACCTAATTTTCATAATCTGTAAGCACAATGGAAGCAACAACTGCAAGCTTTATCATGAAACCACATTTGTCTAAGAGATTAAAGGAAACAGTGGCAAGAAATTGAAGCATCGCCTGAGACGAAGAAATAGATCAATCTGAAAACAAACGGAGGTAAAATCAAAGCCAAAACACACAATTACATACAGAACGAAGCGACAACCATGTTCAGAGTTAGATGATGTTGTTGGCTTAAGAATTCCACACACGTACAGACATGGTTAATGAAAAAAATAGTCGGGGAAGCAAGCTGACAGGACAACGACCAGCTACTTTTTAACAAAGTTGAAAATCAAGGCCTTTAAAAATGAGGCATCCTTTAGGCCCCCAAATTTGAGGATCTCCATTTTTTTGTTTTAGTAATATTGAATTATTATAAGTATTTTTTAACAAGAAAATAAATTATATTTTGTCTTTCTTTTAGTTCATTTCAAAACATTAAAGAATATTTCTTTCTTTTTTGTCATTTTTTAAATTTAACTTCCACATGACACGTTTAAGAACACAAGATTAAAATAAATTTTGGTATATATTGTAAAACAAAAAATAACTTTGGATTTCAATAATAAAAAAATAAAATAAATAAACTCTAGGCCTTTGATTTATTCTATTGTTTTAGGCCATTAATTAGCTTGAGTTGTAACACCCCGTAGTCTAGTAGGCCAACTAGGGCAAAGTAAGAGGGCAACAAACCAAGACAAGGGGGCAAGGGCCAAGGTTGTCCATGCTTTGCCAAGGTACTGCCCACCTCCACGACAGCCTTGACGGTTCGTGGTGCCACCCATGGTGGTGAGGCAGTAGCTCACCAAGGCTCCCTCAAGTTGGGCTCACCTTCACGAGCCACTTCACGGCCAGTGGTGAAGACCACAGCTCGTGGGAAGGCTCGTGGTGATGCCTTCAACTCTTGAAGGCCAAGCCAAGATGGCCTAGCCACTGGTCCATGATCATGAGTAGGACCACGACCAGTGGTGAGGATCACGACTCGTAGAGCCTGCCGTGAAGCTTGGACAGTGGACTGCCAAGTGGGGCTATTTTGGGAAATTTTGTATGAGTTAGATTAAAGTGAGGTCGTTTTGTATAAGCCTAGAAAACCTATATAAGTGATTTTAACCCTTTAAACTCACCATTCAAGACATTATTTCCCAAAATCCAAATTAAATTCTCAAAAGCTCTTCTCTCAAATATTTCTTTCACTAGAAACTAGAAGAAGAAGAAGGAAGTATCAAAGTAATGAAGAAGAAGACAGAGAGAGTAATTTGTGGAAGTTTTTCTCAATTGATTCAATTCCATATACATGTACAAATATCTGTTTATATAGACCCACTAATTGATGAGTTAAGTTGCCAGCTAAGATTCTAACTAACTAACTTGAAATATAACAAACTAACATCAACTAACTAACTATTTAACCAACTATTAATTAACTGAATAAAGGGAAAATATCTTCATAGTGTTGTTGTGCATTTCATCAATTCCTCAACATCCCCCCTCAAGCTAGGAGCCATGAAGATGTTCTTCGGGCCTAGCTTGGATACCAAATAAGTGTGCTGAGGAACACCAAAACCTTTAGTGAAAATGTCAGCTTGTTGTTCACTGGTAGAAATATGGATCAATTTCAGTAGGCCAAGCTGCACTTTTTCTTGGATGAAATGACAATCAATGTCAATGTACTTTGTACGCTTATGAAAAACAGGATTAGTAGCAATTTGTATAGCTGATTTACTGTCACAAAACATAGACACAAGGCCAGGAAAATTAACTCCAAGTTCCTTAAGCAAACCAGTGAGCCAGACCACTTCAGCTACAGTAGAAGCTAGGCTTCTATATTCAGCCTCAGCTAAGCTTTGTGAAATGGTTGATTGTTTCTTTGATTTCCAGGAGATAGGAGAATCACCAAGCTTGAGTAAGAAACCAGTAACTGACTTTCTTGTAGTGATACAAGATGCCCAATCAGCATCACAATAGGCAGTAAGACAAGGAGAAACATGGGCTGACATAAACACAACCATACCTGGAGACTGTTTGACATATTTGATAACCCTTGTTGCAGCAACCATGTGAGAGAATTTAGGAGAATGCATATACTGACTGAGACATTGTCCTGCAAAGGCAATATCTGGTTGAGTGATAGTCAAGTATAGAAGTTTGCCTATTAATCTTTGATATTCACCTAAATCACTTAACAAATGATCTGTATCATCCTGCATATGTTGATCAAACTCAAAAGAAGTGCTTCTTATTTACTTCCAATGGTGTTTAAAATGGTTTGGCACCAGTGAAGCCTAAGTCACTGATAAGTTCAACAACATATTTCCATTGATACATTAAAATTCCATCTTTGTTTCTGGCAAATTCAATGCCAAGAAAATATTTCAAATCTCCCAGATTCTTGATCTTGAAAACTGAGCTGTAAATGGTCTTTAGTTGCTTGTATTAAATCTCTATCACATCCAGTGATCAACAAATCATCAACATAGACTAAAACAATAACAATGTGAGGGCCATACTTCTAAGTAAACAGAAAATAGTCCAACTGACTCTGAATGAACCCTGAACTGGTCAAGGCAGTGGTTAACTTGATATTCCATTGTCGATATGCTTGTTTAAGGCCATATAATGACTTTGACAATTTGCAAACTTAATTCCTTTTGTCACCCGCAAAACCAAAGGCATGTCCATGTATACCTCTTCATGTATGTCCCCTTGTAAGAATGCATTATAGACATCCATTTGATGAATGTCCCACCTTTGCATATCAGTAATAGCAATCACTGTCCTCACAGTCACCATTTTCACCACTGGTGAAAAAGTTTCTTGATAGTCAAGTTCTTCCTTTTGATTGTAACCTTTGGCAACTAGTCTGGCTTTGAACCTTTCCACTTCTCATGTAGATTTATATTTGACCTTATAGACCTATTTACAACCAATAGCCTTCTTGCCTAGCGGAAGATCAACAACAATCCAAGTGGAATTTTCCTCTAAAGATTTTATCTCAGACTGCATTGCCTCTACCCATCTAGGATCCTTTGCAGCTTCCTTGAAAGATGTAGGTTCAGTATCAGAAGACATTTGAGCAGGATAAGCCTGATACTTAGAACTCAATTTTGTGTATCCCAACACAGCAGAAAGAGGATAAATACATGCATGATCCCCTGATGGCTTTCTCACATAGTCTTGCATCCATGTGGGAGGTTTAGATTGTCTTGTGGACTTCCTTAGAGGTGTTAAATGAGGGGGCAGGAATAGGTTCATCAGCATCACCTCCATGTAGGGAAGGGTCAAAATCATGACTTTCAGTAGCTATATCACTATCAACACCACTGTCAGGAGATGCAGCTGCAGTATCTATTTCAATATGATGGTCATCAGGAGGTAGTTCATGTGCTCCTATTGGAGTAATACAAGTAGGAAGAAGCTAAGAATATTCATCAGAGGGCTTTGTAGCAGAACAAAACATAGGTGGCACTGAAGATGGTTGAGAAAAGGGAAAAATGTCCTCATAGAATATCACATCCCTACTGATGAAAATGGACTTAGTAACCAAATTATACAACTTATATCCTTTTTGATGAGCAACCTAGCCTAGCATGATTGACTTGATAGCTCTAGGGGCAAACTTATCTTGTCTAGACAGTGCAGAGGCATAACCAAGACATCCAATCACCCTCATGTGAGCTAGAGAAGGATCATGACCATGTAGCAGTTCAAAAGGTGATATATTCTATAACATTGAGGAGGGTATTCTATTAATGACATAAGCAACTGCTTCAATATAGTGACCCCAAAAATTCAATGGTAAACATAACTAAAATCTGATTGCTGTAACAGTTTCTAATATATGCTTATGCTTACCTTCCACCACTCCATTCTGTTGAGGAGTATAAGGGCATGAGCTTTAATGAATAATACCATTTTGTTGAAATAGACTAGAACAAGATTGGTTAAAGAACTCTGAACCATTATATGATCTAAAGGACTTAATGCTTTTCCCAAATTGAGTGGCAACCATATTGATAAAAGTTTTAAGAATGGTAGAAACACCAGACTTCAATCGAAGCAAAAAAATCCAAGTCCATCAACCAAAGTGAGAAAGTATTTCATAATATTGTGAGTTTCAACATGATAAGGTCCCCATACATCCAAACGAATCAAATGAATAACATCTGCAGTACTACTACTACTAACAGGAAAAGGCAACCTTGTTTGTCTAGATAAGGGACAAACATCACAATGTTGTAATTGAAAAAAAATGAGATTATGAAAAACAGGAATTCTTCTTAAAACTGCCATGGGAACATGTCCTAGCCTTCTATGCCATAGATCAGGAAGTGGTCTAGATACAATCATGGACTTCCCTTCAGTCATGGAATGGTCATTATTTCGTGTGTTCAGTATGTAAAGTCTATCTTGCTCCCTACCAGTCACCTTTACTCTCCAGTGCAAAGATCCTGAAACACACAGTGTTCAGGGTAGAACTTAACATAACAGTTCATATCTTTTGTCACTTTTGAAACTGACATCATGTTGAACTTAAAAGTAGGCACACAAAGAACATCTTTAAGAGAATCACCTCCTAATAGTGAATAATTTCCAGTGTGACTGATTTTAGCAGATTCTCTAGTAGGTAACTGTACACTACCTACATTACCTACTATACCATCATGCACTAATAGATATTTATTCCTAGTTATATGATTAGATGCTCCAGAGTCTACTATCCAACTAGTGTGCAAGTCTGTGAAACTTACCTGTCATGTTGGCACTAGCCTCAGACATTGGAGCCTTGTCCCTCATTTGCTTCCATAGAGAATATTCCTTGTATTGATCTTCAGATATAGTCATCTGCCCTTCTTGCTGAACATTAACAAGGTTAGCTTGAACATTTTTTTCCTTTAAGTTTGTAATCAGCAAGATATCCTACCTGCTGGTAGCATTTCCCAATTAAGTGTCATGTCTTTCCACAGTGACCACACTTCATTAATTTGAAACAGTCTTCCCTCAAATGTCCTTTCATGTGACAAAAATCGCAAACAAAGTTCCAATTCTTCTTCTTAGATCCTGAGTTTTTTGAAGTGAAAAAAAACAGCTGATCCAGCTTCATGTGAAGTGGATGTATTGATAGCAGCTAGTTTTTGACTTTCATCCTGCACAATTAAGGCATACACCTGGTTAACACTCAACATTTTTTACTTCAAGAGAATTTGGCATCGAACCTGATTGTAACTATCATTCAACCCCATCAGGAATTGTAGCAACCTTTGGTATTGAAACTGAGCAAGCTACTCATTCGATTTCTCACAATTGCATGTAGGAGGAGGCATCATCGAATCATACTCATCCCATAGATCCTTGAGCTTACAATATAAAACAGAGACTGGATGTGTCCCCTGTGTTAGCGTGAAGATTTCCTTGTGTAGCGCATACAACCTTGATCCATTGATCTTGTTAAACCTTTCTTTAAGTTCCTTACAGATCAGATGCGCATCTGATCGAAATATAATACCACTCAGTAAATTACGACTAACATTGGCCGTCAACTACGAGACAATAATAGCATTATAACGATCCCAAAGATGTTCAAAAGCAGAACCATATGTCGATCTAGCGATCGATCCATTAAGGAAACCTAATTTTTTTCTATAAGTGCGATCTTCATTGCTCGAGTCTACAACATGTAGTTCTCCATTCCAACAGGTTGTATCCGTACTGGCAATGAACCTGGTCCATCAGACGCACTTAGATACAAAGGATAATGATAATCGATAAGTGCTACAGATCCTGATCCAACTGCTGGATCTGTTGCTGAACTGATTCCATCCGCCATGGATGAAGTCGGCATCAATGGTGAATCGTTAGTTACAGACGTAAACTGAGCTCAAAATGGCTCTGATACCATATCAAAGTAATGAAGAAGAAGACATAGAGTAATTTGTGGAAGCTTTTCTCAATGGATTCAATTCCATATACATGTACAAGTATCTATTTATATAGACCCACTAATTGATGAGTTAAGTTGCCAACTAAGATTCTAACTAACTAACTTGAAATATAACAAACTAACATCAGCTAACTAACTATTTAACCAACTATTAATTAACTGAATAAAGGAAAATATCTTCACAGTGTTGTTGTGCATTTCGTCAATTCCTCAACAGGAAGTTCAAGTTAGGTTCAAGGTCAAGGGTCAATTCCTCCATTAAAGCTTGGCATTGAGCCTTGTTGTTAAGGTATGACAACTTTCATCCATGGACATCGTTCATCCATGGAGTTCCTTTAAAATTCAATTTCAAAAGAAAGATGGAAAATCTCTGTTGTTAGGGTTTGATTCAAAAGTCATGGGTTCCTTTCAAACTTAATTCTAATGGTTGAATTACGTTATTATAAGATTTCTTATGATTTTTATGATGTATCCCCAAAAATCCATGTAATTCCCTTATTTCTCAATTTTGATCTTATGATGTGGTTGTTGATGGAAAGGTGAATTTGATGAATTGATGCATGAGGTGATAGAATCACATGAATTATAATGATATTCATGTCTAATTCTTGAATTCTAGATGTGATGATTGAAAGTAGATTTTGAACCTTGAAAGGGTAAAGTATGAGATTATGCATATTTTATGAAGTTTATGTAAATGCTTTAAGAACACCTTGAGAGTGAAGTGTTAATGATTATGTTGTCGTTGTGGGCTAATTGAAAGGTTATTCTTATGAACTCATAATGAACATGCTGTGAAAGGCTTTCTCACATAATGAGGATTATAAGGTTGGAAGACTTTTCTCACCTAATTGAATCAAAGGCTCAAGAGCCATCATAAATAGGTCATGATGGTGATAGTTGCTTACGCATGGTCTAAAGAGTTAAAGTAATGATATACCTTGAATCGGTAGGCTAAGGGCACCGTTTCATGAGTAATGATGTTAATAAAGAATTAACTAATTGTGGGATTTATGCGTAGCACCGAGTGTATATTGAAATGAGATGGAGCCTCACACATAGTTGAGTTCAGGCTTCCAAAATGGGAACTCTTACCTAGTAGATTCTGGGTTTCCCAAAGTAAGTCTCATGAGATGAAAGTCTTCACCAAGTGGAGTCCGGGTTTCTAGTAGCAATCTCCATATCCCATAAACTATGTGCCCCCGTAGGTTACTTAGCTAATGGATCCACCCAAGCTAAGAGTTACCGGTTCTACCTTAGGCAAGTAGACCAACCCTTTTCGGTGAGGGAGTCACCGAATTCCATTGTAAAGCTCACATGGTCTCATGTCGATTAAGGCTATTTCCCACAAAAAGATTAATGATGAACTAAGACATGCTTATAGAAGTATCTCGTAGTGTTCAATGTAATGATGAACTAAGACATGCTTAAAGAGGCATCTCATAGTGTTCAAGCACAACAAGAACATGAATAATGAACTAAGGTTACTATAGGTCTGTTTGGAAAGCCACCTGGTAATTGGAATTGGTGTAATTACTAGGGTAGTAATTATCAGCCTAGTAATTACACTGTCTAGTAATTACACTGACCTGTTTGGTTGCCACAGTGTAATTACACTGTAATTACACATGTCCTGTTTGGATGCCACAATGTAATTACACATGTTCTGTTTGGATTCACAATTGCAATCATAAAAGTATAATAAATTTTTTAAATAAAAATTAATTATTTAAAATTTATACTAGACAAATAAGAAACTTTATAAATGACATTAAATTAAATATTTAAGATATATATTCTTTTTTGAAAATATATTAATTAATAAACATATATTCTTTAACTAATATTATGAAAAAATAATTGATTTATATTTTTTCAAATTAATATATTTCAATTGAATTGATCGTAA
>NW_006239052.1:262839-281239 GCF_000226075.1 Solanum tuberosum
ATACATAAAATCACGTAAAGTAAGGTTGAGAATAAGAAGAAAATGAAATATAATAATATAAAATAAAAAATAAACTTTTACAAATTTTTAGAATAATAAAATTAAAAAAAAGAACTTAAAATAATAGAAGTAAAAAAAATTAAAACAAAAAAA
The DNA here is from genome assembly GCF_000226075.1 of Solanum tuberosum. Taxonomy (NCBI): domain Eukaryota; kingdom Viridiplantae; phylum Streptophyta; class Magnoliopsida; order Solanales; family Solanaceae; genus Solanum; species Solanum tuberosum. Next base: position 262,993 of record NW_006239052.1, read on the forward strand.
TTAAAATAGAAATTAAAAAGTGATCAGGTGGTAATTACACCATGTAATTACCAGCAATTCACAACCTCTGCCTGCGAATTGTAGAGTGTAATTACCCCCTGCCAATTACACCAATTACCTGCTTACCAAGTAATTACATGTCCTTCTAAACAGGACAAGACAGTGTAATTACACCAATTACACCAAATCCAATTACCAGGGTGTCCTTCCAAACAGGCCCTACATGAAGTTTGGTATATGAGTTCAAATATTTTAAAGATGATGTTATGACTTATGTTTTCCAACTATATCTATGATGATGTTTAAACTTGGCAAATTGTATGCTTTGAAATGAAATGTCCCTTTTAGCATGTTTTAAGTGTTTTCATGCATAGTTATCATACTTAGTGTATTTTTGTACTAACGCATACTTTTGCCTACATTGTTTCCAAATGTAGGGTCCGACAGTCAAGGCCAGTTTCATAGCTAAGTGTTGATCTTGAGATTCCAAGCTTTGGTGAGTCCTCATGCTTCGAGGACGAAGTTATTGTTCTAGTTTCCATTTATTGTATTTCCTGTTGGACATGATGTATGGGCTAGGCCCAATTTTATTTAATATTGTAATAAATGGCTATAATGAGACAAGTGTCTAGACTGATTTAGTTGGAATGAAGAAAATAGCTATAATGAAACTCATTTGAGATGAAGAAGAAGGGGATGAATCACATGAAGATAAGTATGAGGAGCAGGGCCGTCTCAACCATAAGGCCACTAAAGCAATCGCTTGGGGCCCCAATTTTTTTGGGGCCCCCATTTTCTCCCAAAAATGTATATATTGTTAACAAAAATTTCATGTATTGATAAATTTGAAGAATTTTTTTTGTATAGAAAATATAATTGAGAAATTGAATATTGTTAGTTGATTGTAGTATCTTTCCTAGATTCTTATGTGGCTAGTTAATTGTAGTATCCTTTCTAGTTTCGCATGTGGCTATCTATTTTATTGTCTAGCTCATTTATATTCTGATGATTATCATGAACCAACAATATTGTGTTCTTATACTTCTCTTTATTCTCCTTTCACTATTTTTTATTCTTTCATTATTGAATATTGTGAAGTCTCTCAAATGTTCAAACATTCTACATTATGTAAAATCTATTGTTCTGAGTTTATAAAAAGATCAAATTTGTTTTTGGCGTCTTATTCAAATTTAAAGCACTAAAACTAATTAACACTATTTTAATATTAATTATCAACTTATCAAATTCATCGCAATACTATTTTAATATCATCATATTTTTAAAAATTTTGAGTCATGTTTTATTATTTTAACTTTATATTACATAATTTTCATTCTTACTTCATAATGTCTACATATATCCTGTCTCTCCAGACCTCATTTGTAGGATTACACTAAATATGTTATAATTATTCAATTTATATTTGACAACTAAAAACAATAAGGCCTCTTTATAAAATTTGGCATTAGGCCCCCAAACTTATTGAGACGGCCCTGATGAGGAGTTAGCAAAAACAAAACACACAATTAGATACAAAACAACCGTGTGTAGAGTTAGATGTAGGACACTCATTAGAGCAATGATTTAGTTGGAATGAAGAAAATAGCCTTTGAAAGAAACTGACAGAAGAACGCTTAGTTGCTTCCAAGCAAATGACGAAAATAGCCCTTAGACTGAAATGACAAAAATAGCTCTTGGAAGCAAGCTGACAAGAAACAAAAATAATATTTTTTATTCTTACATTAAAAAAGTATTTTTTAATAATACCCAATTTTTTTTTAAAGAAAAAATATCGTATCATTCGGTAGTCGTTTTCACACTTATTGGAATAAAATAAACTACATTTTTAAAAGTATTATAAGAAATTTAATAAATCATTATTTAATTAATTCTTTTCTTAAAAAGATTACAAAATACATACCATATAGACATATATATGTGAAAGGAGTGAGCAACTATATAAAAGTATACTCTCAGATTTGAAATTTTATGTTTCTATTCTAAATAATCCCCTCTTATTTACATAATGTCCAAATTTGAACATCTTAAAATGTTAAATAAGTCAATAACTAAAACATTCGAATTTCTTCCCAATTATATAATGTCCTATTTTGAACATCCTTTTGGCCAGAATAAAAGAGAAATTATAACCATAACTTTAATATAATTTTATCAACAGATAGGAGAAACTACTACAACTTTAAAAGACTAAAAGAGTGCTGCTACTTTTTCTGTCCAACAATATTTTTAATTATTGACTTCGCACACTTTTTAAAAAACTATAAATAAAAGAGTAATTTTACTATATCATCCTTTGAATATAATAAATATAATGTCTTGAAAAATGTAATAGAGAAATGATTATAATTAATGATAAGGATAAATTAGTAGGGGTCGTTTGGTGTGAAGGATAACTTCAATTAGGCGTGGGATTAAATTATAGTTTCACTTAATTTGATGTTTGGTTGGCAAGTCCGGAATAACTTATCTTGGAATTAATATTAGTACCGGGATAAGTTATTCATTCCCTTCGATGGTATAGTTATTTCGGGATAACTTATCCCGAGATAAAATAAGTAAACAAAAGGATATCCCTTTAAACCCTTTTTACATATCATTTTTTTTCTCTCACAAATTTACCACTAGACAGTGTCAAGTGGCCTTTTATTAGACATAAAAAATATCAATAGGGATAAGTGCAAGCAAGGGGGGCTAGGCCCTACCTTACTAATCCTAATGAAGTACCTAACGTCTACTACCTAACAAGCATGAAGAAAATAAGAGCTAGAGAGAACCAAGTATTTTCTGATCACCACAGAGTTTGTGATACACTCCATGATGATATTACAAATGAGGATGCTTAAATAATGTAAAAATATGTCAATCAAGAAGAAAGTTGAGTTATCAGCCTCAAACTTTCTATTACAAACGCATGGATTAAAAACGATTGATTGCCCATCAAAAGTAACTTGAAGTATTTTTATCTTGTCTTCTTCTTCAAACCTATCCAACAACAATTGATAATTCATACTTTCTTTATGGATTTATTATATCTTGTTGAACCTATTGAGACTGTCAAATGGTTCTGCTTTGCATGTCATATCGATAGGTGTCTTGGAACAAACTCCTCAGTCATTTTACCGTCCCAACTATGTTGCCTTCCATGTGTCTTCTTTTTGCTTTTGTTGTTTCCACTTCTTTGTTGCCTAGGTGATATATCTCCTTCCCTAGCCACTCTATCAAAGCATATGTCCAACATATCTTCCTCATCTTCATCAAGAAAATCTTCACCCAAATCAAGCATATTGTCTTCCCCGTCTTCATCAAGAGAATCCTCGCCCAAATCAATTGTATTTGACACTTAGGACCTTGACTCATTCTTCTTTGCAATCACACATTTAGGCACAAATACGGGAGCTTCTGGATTTAATTTGCTATTCAAAGTAGTGGTGAGACCTGCTTTTCTTGGATCAAATCGTTGTCATTCTCTGTTAACTTTACTTGCTTTCCAGTAGTCTTCGATAAAACATCAAAGTTATTCGAACATAATAGGCCTCTTGAGGCATTACTAATATCTTGCCTCTTCTCACCGTCATGAAAATTTCCAGTCGCACTCTTTTCACTACATGGAGAATTATTTTAACTAGTCGGGGAAAGACTCTGATTACTAGTTGAATTTTTATATGCAACCAATGTCCAATTTTTAGTTGCATTCTTCGTTTCAACTTGCAAAACATGCTGCCCAGAATTTTCAGCATCTTCAACATTAGATGTATCTATTAGTTTGTGTCCTGAATCCATTAATTTTTTTCCTGAACCAACTCGCTGCGCATCAACCCCAACTCTTGGCGTTTCCCCTTTATTTTCGGTAGTTGTTTGAACACCAATATTACTTGTAACAACATCTATTGAGTGTGCACGATTTTGCTCAGAAGTGACAACAACCAACTGTCGATCAAAAGAAGTAGCTTTACTTTGATCGACATCTACAGCCTTTATTTTTTCATTTAGTATTTCTCTCGCATCACCTTGATACTTTTCACTATAGATAGTACCTTTTGAAGCAACTTCAATGGTATCATCAATTTGTTTGTTATTTTGTTTCTTTTCGAGATCAAACGACAACTATCTTCATCATGACCTTGGTGCTTACAATAATTGCAATACAAAGGTAGATTATCATATACAATCTCCTGAAAACCTCGATCAACTTACCAGATTCTTCATCCACAAACTGCAATCTTATACGATTTGGAAGCTTTTCCATTAGATCAAGTATAACCTTGACCCTAGATGTGCTAGGTCTTGATTTGATTTGAGTAGCTTTATTTATAGCTATTGGTTTCCCAACTGCCGATGCTATAGACAACAGAGACTTCTTTGCAAACAAATATGGAGATAAGTTCGGTAAACAAATCCAAACCACAGCTAACGTCGTTTCCTCCTTAGGATTATATCCAATGGACCATGGAAAAACCCTACATTGGTGCTCCTCTCCATTGTAGAGAAGATATAATTGAGCGAGATAAAGCTAGTACATAATCTTCATATTGATCATATCTCAACAAAATTTGTCTTGGAGCAAGTAAGCCAATTAAACAATTGTCCTTGGTAACAAGATGTTTTGGTAAAATTGACCTTAATACCTTTAAATCTGGCGCACCATGGGATAATTTAAACACCACTGCTTGATGCAATCCCTCTTCAATCATAAAGTCTTGCCTTTCCTCCATTGAAAACGTGATAGTAGGTTCTCCATGAATTATTTCAATTAATGTTGCGATTGTTTTTGAGTTAATTAGGACAGATTGTTTAGGATTTATAGTATTGGAATTGAAAAGGGTGGCGTATGTGGTGGTTTGGGATGGTGGGGTGGGCTGGATAGCCTCGAAAGGAGGTCGTCCAGTGGTCGTAGCAGCCATGAGAGCTGCGCAGCTGCTGGCTAGGAAGAAAACCCTAGGTCAGCCGAACGCCGCACAAGTGAATTGAAATATATGTAAATACATTTAAAAAATAAAAAAAGTATTTTATGTTAGCGAGAGGGGCAAATGGAAGAAGGTCTTTATATATCACTTTTCATATTCTTGAAGGGTATTTTTGTAAATAAATAAATTGTTCTTAAAATTTATTATTTTGAATACAATAAACCAAAAATAATCTTAGCATAACTTATCTCATCCTAACTTGAATTCAAACCAAGCGACTTATAAAATATGTATCCATTGATTTTTTCCTTCAAGTATAAATTATTCATTGATTTCATAAAATGAACAAGTATTGTTGGACATTCCAAAATAACACAGTAGACAATTATTATTAGACGAAGGGAGTATTATTTCATTGGAAAAGAACGACAACTTTTAGACTTTGATTTGACCAAAAAAGTTGGTTTAATATTTTGGAAGACTTCTCACTTTTAGACAACTTTTATATTTTGGAAGATTTCATCCTTCTTTTTTTAAATCATCAACATAGTGTACACACTACAATTTTACTCCCCATCTTTGTTTCCGCAGACATCAAATTTTTAGAGGATTGTGCGATGCTAGTTCAATTTCAATTATTAGGATTATCAGAGGTTATTCAATTTTAAATTATAGTTTATTTTGATATGTGGCATGATTAAATTGTCTTTTTTTATTTGATTTGACATATCACATCATTTGATATATGACACTAAATTAGGCCTTTAGAATAAAATGACATATGAAGCAAAGTTGGATCTTCATTTGTGGCCCAAATCAATGGATTAGCCTAATAAAAATTGAATTTTAATTAATGGCAAATCACATAAATCCCACTAGTTTAGGTCTTAATTATTAAGATTCTCAATAGTTTCAAATATTACTTCCTCTACCATATTTTATAATTAGGATACATGAGTCTGAATCCATGAGATACATGTATCTGTCGAATTTTAAAATTGAGATACAAAATTTATTTATTTAAATTAATTGGTTGTAACTTATTTCCTTAATTAGAGGAGTAAATGAGAATTTTCAAAATACATAGATAATTAATTTCATTTTATTATTCTTTGAAATAGTAAATTCATTAATATTATTAATATAAGATAAAAACATGTATATCTTGGTAATGTAATTTGATTAATTTCAAATTATTACTCTTAAAATAATAAATTCATTAATTTGATGTATCTATTATCAATATATGATGTATCCAACAAACTAAACATTTAGATACATGAGTGCCATACAAGTACATTCATATGTATCATAGAAGTATCTAGCATTAATTTCATGTATTTGTTATACTTATGTAGTATCAATATATGTATATTTATTTCATGTATCTTTTATATGTATCTAGTATTAATTTGATGTATCAAGTATCAATTGCATATGTTATATCCAAAAACATGTATCTCGAATACATAATAATCATATACATTTAATTATGTGTATCTAAATATGAAATGTAGTTGAAACACATGAATCTATGAACAAATCACGACTGTAGAGTATCTGTCGTATCATTAATATCATTGTGTTGTTAAAAATCATGTATCCGAAATTTAATAGTGGATCCATATACATGTTCAGATACCCCATTACTAAATATACAACTCGGATTTTAATTAAGATTACTACTTATTGGATACACATGTTTCAAGGGCTATATCAAAGTAATATTGGTACTACCACATCTATATCACGATAACCAAAGAAAGTCTTAGAAGAACACCAGCAAACAAAAACTCTCTACAATATTCCCTTTGATCCTTTTGCGATGTGACATAACATAATCAAAACTAAGATCCATTTCTTTCGGAGACAAACAATCAAGACCCACTATGAATTGAAAGTTTTCTCTGTAGCAGTTACTGTGATTGAAACTCGTGATAAATGAACAATACAAAATGATATTTGGGTTCAGGAGAATTTGTGGTGATGATATCTTGAGAAGAAGAGAGTAGATTAACTATTGTTGAAATGAAATTGTAAGGTGAAATTCTTGAATCAGAAAGGAGGAGAAATAATTGAGTGATAAACATGGGAGGGGAGAATTAAGAGATAGTGGTTGATTTTGAGTGAAAGAGTTATTTAAGCAGATAATTAATCAATAATAGTTTTAAGGGATGTGGGTATCTAATAGTATTTTCAAATAATATATTAATATATGGTATAAAATACTAAAAATGGTAATATATGTAATTGTTTAAAAGTAAAGATAATATTAGTATATATAGTAGTGATGTATGTCTTATAAGGTAGTTTATCATTTAATTAAATCTTATATTTATTAAACTTAAATGATTAATTCAATTGTATTAGTTCATAATATTTATTTGAACTAATATAGTTTAAATCCAATATAATCTCAATCAATTTTTTAAAATAAATTTATATCCAATAAAAAAATTTGAAAAAAAAAGAATAAGAATTTGGAACAACTAACAACACTTATGCAAACAGCTACACTATTTCACAACTAACATTTAACAACCGCAACTACATTTCGTAACGAACTATCATTAGCTTCAAGTGACACAGCTTTGTATTACTTATCATACACAGCTGAACTTATATTTGTCACAGCACTTTTTATAATAGCTTGATAAACTGAACGAACTGATAATATGTTCTATTTCGAGTCCTGGTAAAAAGAAGGAATGAGTGAATACTCCTCATGGCCAATCAGAAGGTCTCTTGACTTCACGGAGTTGGACTGAATTCTGAAAACAATGGAAGAAACCAAAATGAGGGAATCTCTCATACCATGTTTCTTCGTTTACATGAGTGTCCCAGTGCTCCCCATCGCTGCTCTTTCCATACTTGTGCACCCATCCTGAACCATTGTGGCCCTCTCCCCAAGTACGATTCCAACGTTCTCCATGTTTTCCTGCCCACCATGTCTCCCCTTGCTTCACGCCATGTCCATTTAGATCAAAGTTCTCGTCCCATTTATCACCCCATTTTGACCAACCATCTACTTCAAAGCGCTCGGCCCATTTATCAGTATATTTTATGCTGCCGCCTTTTCCATCATACTTCTCACCCCACCTGCCAAATGGATTTGCACCATACTTGGTAAGGAAACCCTTAATATATAATATGAAGATCGTTTGTATTATAGAAAATATAAGCATCCCAAAGTTCTAAAAGTTGGCAAGCATGCTCCAACTCTGCCACTCTCATGGCCAATGATAAGTGTACGACAGAATTCAGGAGAAACAATCTCAGAGATGGCAGGGTATAGCTTCTTTTTTATTCTTTTGACAGGTGAGAGATGGCAGGGTAAGCTTTCATTTCATACCAGGTTCATTACAAGAAAAGTCTACTCAAACTTCAGCGCTTCAAACATCAAACTTTATGGAAGAATGCGACAGTACCCTCTGACTGGAATAGTCAGAAGATGTGGAAGTTCAAAAACAACAGAGGATGCCAGAGAAATGCTTCCAATTACCAAAAGAAGAAGTAAATGACTACTGAAGAAAGAAAAGATGGTTTCCATAAATGGTAAAATCAATGCTAGTTACGTGAGTGCACATATGAACTAAGAGTTTTAACTTGGAAAATAGAATACGAAGATCTTATTACCTTTCATGCCAAACATGAGCATGACCAGCATCAAGGGGTGTATTTGGATCAATGCTGCACCACTTATGGGCCCATTTCTCCGCTTGGCCACCAGCACCATAGTGCTCCCACCATTTCTCATGCCACTCCTCACCTTTATTATTCCTTCCCCACTTATCTGCAGTTTTCTCCATGTGGACAAGCCCACCACTCTGCACAGAGCCACAATAAAGAGAAAATAAGAGAAGATACACAGTGTGTCTCAGGATAGATAAAGTTATCTCATAGTTTCTCAAACCCCATTCATAGGCCATTTTTCCAAGAAACAACGATTGCAAACCAGAAGTATATATACAGCAGCACATTTCTTCGTCATTTAGAATGTTAGGAATGGAAATTTCACACAGAGATAAGAAGACAGAAAACAAGAAAAAGAAGAAACAGGAGCACATATACAATGTTCAGTTCAATAGCATTTAGTCACCCAGAAGAGGGTGGTAAAAAACACCATCATATTATCACGACTATAATTATACTATGATTCAACTCTTCACCAATCAAGCAAGCGACCGACGATTGCCATCAATGCCTGAAGTATAGAGACTTGGAAACATTAATTTCAATGATTTTGTTAAAGTCAATATTTTCTAGTGCTTTTCTGTAGTTCAATAATTAGAAAATAGGCGTCGTTAGATCACACCTTGTCTCGCCAAAAGCATCTAAGAACTTTAAGGAAAGAAGTTATGACAAAGGAATTTTACATTCTCTATTTTTTCAATGTTTTCCTCTATATACCCACCTCCCCGGCTTCTTTCTCTTTAAATCTTCCTTCTTCTCACTTCAGTCAGCTAATAGAAAGCAGTATTGCAGTTAAACTCATAAATTCTAGAACAATAATTAACACAAAAGAGAACTTATGAGTATCATGATGATTAAGAACAGGAAGTCTGACCTGCCACATTGATTCTTTCCAGAACTCATGCCATACATTTCCAGCAGCATCTCGTCCTGACTTCTCAGAACCTAGTTCCTTATGACCAAATTCATCAGCAGCTTCCCAATACTTGTCTTCCCATTCAACAGTTTTGTCAGCACTAATGCCCCTGGTTAGCGTCCACTTGCAGACCACCCCATCAGGTCGTCGTTCAGTCCCGGTCTCCTTCCACCATCTTGATCCATCAGGACTGATTCCCTCGGATGATGCCTCGTTTTCCTGGTGAAGGGCATAAGCTGCTTCTGCTGCATTTGCAGAGAACAGAATGCCAAGTTCACGTTCCTCCACCTGGTGAGGTATCTCAGGTGTTGAGCTGGAATCTTCCAAATTTTCAACCTCCAAATGTGACTGAAGCGGTGGAAGAGGAGGACTATGTTTTCTATCAATCGTAGCACTCTGAAATGGGATAGATAGAAAATCTGGAGATCGTTCTTTCTCTATAACAGGGCTTGGTGGGTCTGGAGACAGAGAGACATCTGACTTCATCTGAATGTCATCAAAAGAACTGTCTGAAGGAGGTGTCCAGGACCAGAAGCTTGGACCTGGTGTTCCCATCATAGTTCCAGATCGAGGCACAATGGAAATGACATTTCCCGTCGCTCCTGATCAAGAACAAAGATCATGATTGAGCCACTGTATAATAGCACTGGAGTAGAAGATTGGAGAAAATAATATCTCAATACTCAAATTTGTGGAGTGCAACTACCATACATAAGAAAACATTACAGCTAAAAGATATATATACTTGTGTACGGCAACCTCATAGAACAATTGGATTAAAGTTCGACGTAGTGTATTAATATCTTGGAGAGCAAGACAGATCCACTCTATTCAAATTTGAGATGGAAGATGCTTTATCTATTAGAAGCACTTCAATTATGCTGCACAAAGAGGAACTATACAGAGCTTTTTTTGATAAGATAAGGTAAAATCATTAAATGTGTACCATTAAAGTACAGAGATACGGAATATGGAATCATAACAGAGCTATAATAGCATAATGAAATGAGATCAGAGGTTCTCCTTGAACCATTAAAGGCCATAATTCTTGAAAGGATAAAAGGTGTTTTCAGCAGTGTAAAGGGAGATAATACGGAAAAGGAGGAAGGGTAGCACAAAGCATAAAAGGTTCTTGTATTTCATTTTACTCATCCAGATGGGCTTGGGATGTTGACGATAGCCTTTTACTTTACACTAATGAGGCAAAACACTTGGACACTGAAAGAAAAAAAATTAGGCTCACTCGAAGTTCCATGTCAATCAAAAGCTTATTTGTGTTTATTTCCAGGTAAAGACCGCAAGCTGTTCCCGTCCCTTGGCAATGCCAACCATCGCAAGCTTATTTGTGTTTATTTCATTGGAACCAAATGTTTCTTGAATCATGTCACCCAGAAACATCATCATTATCCTTGTCTTACATCCAACCAACAGAACAACACAATAGGAGTCGAAAGAAGAAATGGTAACTCGTATAGATCAATTCTCAACAAATTTCAGAATAGATATGCAAACATCAAGCAAACGTGTATAGACTTATGGAAGTGTTACTCATTGAAAGAACTTTATTGAGAACATAATCAAGTGCCCTGCATCCAATCCAAGTTTAAGATAATCTCCATGACCACAACTAATAAATACACATCCCAACATGGACGATAAAAATTCCTCCAGATCTCGAAAGAGAAATCTATCAAAAAAGGGAAAACATCTCCAAGTATCAGACAGGAGTATGTCATATAGCCATTTATCTTTAACTTCTTTTTCCCTTGTACACACTTAAGTAGTCCCTGGAGCCTTTCCCTTCAAGCCCTCAAGAAAAGGCAACAAATCATTCACTTCCTAACTACAGGATCAATGTCGTAAATCACGACTTGATATTCTAGACCAAGAGCATAATAAAAGCAATGTTAACATTACAAACAATTCTATCACACTGAATTTATACACTTTTCTAACAAGCAGTTCTTCTATATCCATTTTGTATTAAAAATAACTGATAACCATAGGCACCAGTTATAAACATTTTTACAATTCTTTTGATTTCTGTGTACATATAATCTTAAAGATTTGATAAGAGGAAAATAATGAAAGAAGAAAGGAAGTTACCTTGTTTGTTATTTTTATCAGCCTCATCATCGTCCTTTCGGGGCAATGGATTCTCCTTAATCAATGCTTTGGCGGCAGCAAGGGCAGCAGCAGCACGATCAATGATCTGCATACTTTGAACTTTATCTCTTTCTTCAGGAGAAACTTGAAGAATCTTGTTGAATTCCTCGGTCTTCTTCTCCAATATCTCAGGGCTTTCTTCCACTTCAGGAGGAGCAATGTTCTCAGCTATTCTTTTGAACTCAGCTGACTTTCTCTCACGTTCCATTGCTCTCTTCCACATTTCCAAGAATGAATCTGAATCTGTAGCTTTGATTCTTGAATTCTTCCTTCTCCTTTCTGTTACTACTTGCCATTTTCTGGTCGAAACGGAAAATGGGTATTCTACTTTGGGTTCACCGGAGCTTGCCGCGACGACGCGTGAGTGAGTAGTTGCCGGGAAACGAGTCGCCATCGGACTTCGAGTATCGTAATTTCTGCGCTCTGTTTGCAGTCTGCAGAGCAAAAGAGAAGTCGATTTTGATTACTGTGAGTTGTAATTTTGGGATTTTCAAACATTTATAGTAAGCTTTTGGAGTATTTCTCCATCCGTCCACTTTTTAAATGTCATTTTTTTTTCTACAATCAAATTATAAGAATTTAACTAATATTTTATAATAAAAAAATTATTATATTAATACTGTTAAAAATTGTAATTTAGAGTACTTTTTATATAATTTTAAATATTTAATTTAAAAAAAAATATCAAATTAATGTAATAGTCAATTTAATTAATTTTTAAAGTTAAATTAAATTATACTAATTTAATATTTTAAACAAAAAATTTAAATATTCAAATTAATATAATGAAAAATACATAATAAATTCTTAATCAAAATTTTTATAATTTAATTCTAAAAAAGGAGAACGATAACTAAAAGTGGAGGAAGAAATACTTTCTTTTGGGAAGATAAAAAAGAATTATAATAAAGTTTTCTTGAAATTGAAGGAAGGTTTTTGATGCTGTCTCTTAAAAGAAATTAAAACAGAAAAAGAAAAAGAAAAAAAATCAAAATATTTTTGAGAAACGCGGCCAGGATTGCATCGACATATGAATTATGATAAGATTTAGACTAATTTTTTTTTTGAGAAAAGATATAAAGTCACCACTAAAGTTATTTCGAATTTTCATAAAGACGTCTTAACTTAGAGGGCATCCTATTACCCCACAAAAGTATTGAATATCTTTCTAAAATGACTATTTTGACCCATTTTCTCTACTGTGAACAGACGCGTGGTGCTCACTCTTTTTATTAATTTAATTTAAATTAATTTCTTCAAACCCAACCCGACCCAAATCGTTTCAAAAAAGAAAACTCTTGTTCTCCAGTTTTCATTTCTTAGTTTCTCTCATTATTTTCTTCAATCATAGGCACTGTTGAAGATCATCTCCTACAATTTTGATGTTTGTTGGTCAAATTTCTTGGAGAACTAGCGGAGTAAACAATGAATTGAAGATTAAAAGATTAGAATAGTAACAATAGCAAATCATTCCAGCTGCAAACTAAAACCCTCATCGGCATGAATATCGGAAAAGCTGCTTGAGTTTCAATGGCGAAGAATAATTCGTTGAAATCGATAATAGTGGTATTTGGAGCCATGTCTTTTGAGTGGCTGGCGATTGGGCTTGTTTTCAAACCATGGCTTGATAAACCTGAGCTTCAATGGACAAGTCTCGAAAACATCTTGTGACCCCGACGATGACGCCGCCGATCAAAGTTCAAAAGCTGGCAAGTCTTAGGTCGATGTTGATCCTCCCGAAAAAATAACTGATTTGAGAGTTTGGTTTGATTTTTGGGTTCTCAAAACTAAATGAAATTAAGAAGAAATGAAACCTCAGACAACTTTAAATTAGCTTTTTCGATTGGAAATTAAAACGAATTCCTACCTTATTGAGTTGATTTCATCAGTTCATCATAGAATACTTGTGACTCTTTTGTAAGGGAAGATGATGAATTTGAATGGAGTAAATAATTAATAAAGAAAATAACTTAAATGTGGCAGCTTTTAATTGGTTTTTGCATTAAAAACGGACCTTCACGTGCATCATGTGCGTGTTCACAAACATAATGAGAAAATGGGTCAAAAATGGTCCTTTTACAAAAATATTCAATACTTTTGTGGGGTGATAGGACATCCTCAAAGTTAAGGTGTTTTTTAAAAAATTTGAAACAAATTCATTGGTGATTTTATGTCTTTTCTCTTTTTCTTCTTCTTTAGTTTCATTTTTGGATATTCTTTGAACCTACAAAAGTGAACAATCAAAATATAATTACTGTTTACACCCCACTTTATTCAAATAAGGAGAAACGTAGCAGTGACTCAAAAAATGAACAATTGAATCAATTTTAAAAGAATTTTAAGAATAAACAAATTTTAAAAGAGTCGCCACCTAATTTTAGAAAAAACTAGAAAACCAATTAAATGATCTACGAAACCAAGAGATTCTAGGTAAGGGGTGGGGTTCAAGTTATTCTGAAGGGAAGGTGTTAGGCATTCTTCGAAATCAACAACTGTGGATCCCGGCTGAATTCATTTTTTTCAAATTAAGGAGGAGATAAAGTAGTATACGAGTATAACAATCATACAATATACACAAGTAATAAAATAAAACAATAATATAATAAACGGCCTAAGGTTTGCCTAACATCGATAATATACACAATAACGAATAAAAATATAATTCGAATTCCATTCGATTAGCTTCAATGGGAAGCAACTCTGAGTACCTGTAATGACACTTAGTAAAAATGTTAGTACCAAATAAATATGACTAAAAATAAATGAATTAAACAATAACTTAAAAATAAACATCCGTCATTGACTATTAAATCTTGAAGCTCAAAACTTCCAAGTGGTCCTTCCGGCAGTGCTCGCTTGCTATTGTTGACCGGTTTGGAGTGAAATCTAGTGATTTTGGGTCGGAGATGACTGCTTGGAGCTCGGTTGTTTTGCCCAGAAAAGGAGGGTATATACATACCAAAAATTAGATTGTAAGGGCATTAGTGTACTAAAAGTATAACGGAGGGTATTTAGAAACCATTTATGATAATTCGGGGGTATATTTGTCCTTTTTTCCCTTGATTTATTCATAAAAAAATTATAAAGTATTTTTGGGGTAATGGAATGTTGTCAAGTGGCGTAATACATCCTCCAGATCGGTAGGCCTACCTTTGGCACAAAAGGGTAACACATTTGTATAGGATGCGTAATAACTATTTGTATGTTATGTGGTATAATTGAGTTTGTCTTAAATCAAAGCAGTGCTTATGTGTTTAATTAATTCTCCGTGTGATATTTTGCATTATCCATTATGAACGCGAACTAACGCTTTTACCTTTTGAGTTTTTCTTCTTTTTAAGCGAGAGTTTGATTTATGTCAGAATCTGAAAGTAATTGTTCGTCCGAAGTTGCTTGGGACAAGAGTACTCGTGAAATTCGAGTCTTTGTATTTCGCAAGACATTAATGTCAAGTCAAAAAGATTAATCAGGGGGGTATTTGACTATCAGTCGCACTTATTTATTTTTTATTATTTTGCATATTGGTCCTGCTCTCACACATTTCTCATATTTTTTCAGGAAAACCACCCCAGCGACAGTTGGAGATAGTCATAACAATGTCTGATTCTCGTGGATAATTGAGGCAAGACATAGTTTCAAGAAACATCCAAAAAAGAATATAACGATAAGTGGTTACCGTAAAAAAATTGAAGGCCGCATTCAACAAACAATACAAAGATCGTCAGTTAAGAGGATACAAGAAATCACCTCGAGTTTGTCTAAATCTTGAAATTATTTTATGATATATCTGAACGAACTACGCGAACCTGATTCTCATCTCGATGAGATACATAGGCAGTCCTTCTTGGGTTCGGACGTTTGGTATTATTTTTTTTGAGTTTTTTTTAAAAAATGGTTTGTACATATTTTATGCCTTATCGAAATGAACTACGCGAACCTGATTCTTATCTCGGTGAGATACGTAGGCAATCCTTCTTGGGCTTGGTATTATTTTTTCCAAAAGTCAAATAATAATAATAATAATAATAGTTTGTGCATATTTTCAAAGGCATATCTGCATGAACTACGCACACCTGATTCTCATCTCGATGAGATATGTAGGCAGCCCTTCTCGGGTTCGGTATTCATTCTTTCAAAAAAAATATTGTGTATATATTGTAAGAGTCATGTCTTCAGCTCAGTTGAGACGAATTCAGTTAGAAGCATGCAAAATATTTGGTATGATGTAGGGGACTGACTTTGTGGTAAACTATAGACTCTTTTGGTACCTCTCACTTATACTTTTGTGATGCTTGAAAATTCTCTTGCATGCATTCAAGATAAGAATAAAATCAACCTCATGCTTTCATGTGTATTGTGTGGTGAGCCTTTAGATCAAAATTCAATTGCATCGCACTGTTGATCTAGAACTTAGCTTGAATGTTTATCGAGGTGAAATCCTGAGTTATGTTTGGTTTGAAAAAGGATTGTATGCCTTCTTTGACCCGATTGTGCCTTTCAAAACCTACCAAATAACATTGATCCCTAGTTTTCCCCACTTTGAGCCTGAAGCCTTTCTTTGGACAACCACATCTTAGCCACTACCCCTTTTTAGTGCTTACATGCACTAACCTTCTTTTGGCCCAACCTTCTTGAGTGCACCAAGAGTGTGCAAATTATAAGAGAAGATCCATGTTTGAAGTTTTCAAAGGCAAAAGATACAAAGTCTCTCAAAGTCGAGGAAGCAAAAAAAATGACTTCTAGAAAAAGAAAAAAAAGGGTAAGGTGGAAAGAAATAAAGAAAGACAAAAACACCCCTACAAGGTCAATGAAAGACAAGAAGGAAAAAACTCCAACAAAGGAGGAGAAACCTTCAAAACAAAGGGGTGAAAAGGGAAAAGCTCCAACAAATAAGAATTCAAAAGAAATCGAAAAAAACAGGAGACAACAAAGAGGATCAAACATCAAAGGTGTATCAATCATGAAAAACACAAATTATGTGTGACGCTCAAGGAGAAATTAAGTCACTCTTATTCCAAATAAATATCCTATCCGTCCCTAGACCTACATTACAAGCCAATAACAAGTCCTACATGATCTCATTCCAAATGTTCTCACATTAGCGAAGATTTACATAAGGGCCAAACATATGGTATCACAGTTGCATGCATTGAACATTCTTGTGAGTGTGAGTGTACTTCAAAAAAATGTCCTTAAATATATGCTTCAAATATGTGTGAAATAGGGCTTTTCTTTTTGTGAGGGAACTTAAAACATGAGGATTGGTATAATTCAAAATATTTGTTTGAAGCAAGGTGAACAAATCTTGTTGATACTTAAGTATGTTTGAGGTACCACTTGAAACTGTAGGAGTTACTTTGAATTCAATCTTAGTTAGAAAAAAAAAGGATTTACATGTGATCCTAACTCCTGGTACCAATTGTAGTCAAGATTTGACTGTCTCTTTATATTATTTATATTTCAAAAAAAAAGAAGCAAACACCCACTCTTTAATATTTTTCAAAATATTTTTTTTTTAAATTCTTTCCATTAAAAAGAATAAAAATAATTTTCCTTTCCTTTTTGGGTTGTTCATTGTAAAAAGTGTCATTAGGTAAATCATGTCTGTGTGAGACGCTTATTTTACTTCATTGGATTGTCTGTTCTAAAAATGTGATATATCTTATCTTTAGGCTTCGAATATCGCGGGGAATATTATTTTCCTATTTCATCATGTTCATATTGAGCATTTTCTACTCATGATTTTATCTCAAATTCTTTGCAGTATTCATCATCTACAGGATTAGAACTACATTTGACCTGATTCCTGGCTCAACAGGATATGTAGGCGCCACGACGACTCGGTCATATACCCAGTGTGATTTTATTTTATTTTATTTGAGAATATCTCAAAAATTCACAATAAAGGTGTTATCTCCAGCAAGTCAAAATTGGAGATCATTTTGGGATTTGCCAAAGTTCTAGCTGGGACAGAATTTTTGAGGAAGACCTCAAAAATTCCAACGAGTACTGTCAGAAGCTTTATAGTCAACTTCAAATGATCCATCATCGCTTGAAGTTCAAAGTCAACTTGCAAATCTTCAGCATTATCATCGAGCCATCCACCTCGCTACAGTGGACAATCACGAGCCATCCACCTCATTACAATGGACAATCATTGAGTCATCCACCTCGTTACAGTGGACAATCATCGGGTCATCCACCTCGTTATCGTTGGACAATCATCGGGCCGTCCACCTCGTTACAGTTGGACAATCATCGAGCCATCCACATCGTTACAATTAGACAATTATCGAGCCATCTACCTCATACAGTGGACAATCATCGAGTCATCCATCATTTGCATTTTTCATTCGCCAAGAAAACCATTGCATTTAAGTCGCATCTATTCGAAGATGAAAAATATGCATCTTATCATTTCAACGTTCAAGTCGGTGGAAACTTACGTTGAAAGATATTTGCATTTAAGTAACGTCTATTTGGAGGTGAAGGATGTGCACCCTATCTATTCCACGTTCAAGTCGGAGGAGACTTGCGTTGAAAGATA
>NW_006239052.1:281999-295135 GCF_000226075.1 Solanum tuberosum
TTTCAACGTTCAAGTCGGTGGAAACTTGCGTTGAAAGATATTTGCATTTAAGTCGCATTTATTCGGAGGTGAAGGATGTGCACCCTATCTATTCCACGTTCAAGTCGGAGGAGACTTGCATTGAAAGAATTTTTATTCGTCCTACCGATGGACATACATTCAAAATATTACCGATGGATCATCTTTTTTCATTCATCCTACCGATGGTTTTCGATTTTTCTATATAAACTATTTCTTAGTGATTAAGTTAGGGGTGGTGAAAATATTTTTAAATTAGGATTACAGATTTTTATTCACAAAGGGTTTCACTCTTCACTATTTTCCGATCACCACCACCCCAGAATTCGGCAACCCAAAACCCCGTTTCCTTTTTCCATTTCCGGCGAACATCAACACCGGCTAAACAACAACCAAAACAACTCCAAGTTCCATTGAACTTCCACCTCCAAACCTCACTGCCAAACCACACCTCACCAAACAACCATCTAGCCTTCTTCTCCATCAGTTCGCATCACCATCTCCACCGGCCAGCAGCTCAATGGAGGAATCATCTCCGGTGAAACCCCGAACAACCACCAGACCCCATCCCTTTTTTCTTTGGCGATTCACTTCATTTTGCAGGTATTTTAGTAAACCAGCGCCTCTGCTCAAAGCTTCGACAAGCAACAAACCACCAGCTCACACCACCACTGCCTCCCTGTTTCTCCATTTTTTCCAGACCCCAAAATCCTATCTCCATTCGCCACATTTTCTGAAATAAGCTCCAAACGAGCTCACCACAAAACCACCAGAAGCCCGCTGCTACCAGTGACAACACCCTCACTGTTCTCCCTCTTCTCTGACAAGCTCACACAACCAACAAACTTTTTTACTCTGACCGAAAGCTAGCCAACCAAACCCCCAAATCAACCAGAAACCAGTCCGAAGACCCACGACCCAAATACCCTCCTTTTCTGGGTAAAACTATCGAGCTCCAAGCAATCATCTCCGACCCAAAACCACTAGGTTTCACTCCAAACCGGTCAACAACAGCAAGCGAGCACTGCCGGAAGGACCACTTGGAAACTTTGAGCTTCAAGATTTAACAGTCAATGAACTCACTCACTAGTTCAAATCAACAACACAACACTGTCAATTCCAGCAAATGGGTAAGCCTCTTTATTTTTATCCTTTTATCTCAATCTAATGCCCTTACTAATGCTTTTATGATTGAGACACGTGTCCCTCTGTTAATTAAAAGGATATATACATACCAAAAATTAAACGGTAAGGGCATCAGTGTCCTAAAAGTATAACGGAGGATATTTAGATACCATTTATGATAGTTCGGGGGTATATTTGTCTTTTTTCCCATAAATCAAATAGGGTTACAAACTGAGGAAAAATCGATACAAATAATTAGTCTCATGTAAGGGTACAATCATAAACTAAGTGTTCGTGAAAGGACCTTTTTTTTCTCATCTACGAATGTCAACACCTTTAGATGGAATGAGAGCTTGTGGAGTTTCTTCTTCGACTAGAGTAAGCTATTAAGATAAACCACAACCCCTATAGACAATGAATTGTCAAATGACGTATACATCCTTCAAATTTAAACACACAATCATGATCATCCATTTAGGCCGAAGGTCATTTTGGACTCAAGGTCGTCTTTCTAATTGGCCCAACACGCTTGGGGTGTTTGGTCATCTTAGGTTAATGCGCTAAATCAGAGTTTTTGTTTCGCTCTACTCTAGTTGACTAACAGTGGGCTTTATTTGAAGTGCACCGGTTACCCAAGTGGACAACTTAGGCTGGGGAAGTTAGCGATCGTTGACCATCCAGTAGCCAACTACATTCGTCAGGGTACCCCAATAAACAATTTGGATAATGAACTACTGCGGCCCGCATAATTGTCCTTTAAGTAAGAAATAAAAAAGGTCAAATGGCAGAAATTATGTCATGATGCAATGTTAATATATATACAATTAAACAAATAATGAATAAATAACAAGTACGATACACAAATAATCAACAAAATATACAAGATATAACACAATCAAAGAAAAGTTTCCTCAATTTGAAAAAATGAACTCATAATGATTAGAACCTCTATATCCCCAGCAGAATCGTCATTCTGTTTACATCCCCACTTTATTCAAATAAGGAGAAACGTCGCGGTGACTCAAAAAATGAACAATTAAATTAATTTTAAAAGAATCGCCACCTAATTTTAGGAAAAACTAGGAAATCAATTAAATGATCTACGAAACCAAGAGATTCTAGGTAAGAGGTTCAAGTTATTTCAAAGGGAAGGTGTTAGGCATCCTTCGAAATCCATAACTGTGGGTTCCGGCTGATTTTTATTTTTTTTCAAATTGAGGAGGAGATAAAGTAGTATACGAGTATAACAATCATACAATATACACAAGTAATAAAATAAAACAATAATATAATAAACGGCCTAAGGTTTGCCTAACATCGATAATATACACAATAACGAATAAAAATATAATTCGAATTCCATTCGATTAGCTTCAATGGGAAGCAACTCCGGGTACCTGTAATGACACTTAGTAAAAGTGTTAATACCAAATAAATATGACTAAAAATAAATGAATTAAACAATAACTTAAAAATAAACATCCGTCTTATTAACATGGAAAGCCTTGGAAATCGATGGTAATTTCTTCATCGGCCAATTTTAACATATAAAGAATATAAGCATGAAGTAAATTTCCATTTTCTAAAATGAGGAGGCCTTCAAAACCGACGGGGAAATTTTCTCATTGGCCATTTAATTTGTAATGTCTAAGCTAATTACTACAGCACTGGAAGAATAATAAATAAACTATTTTAAAGAAATATTTAAAGATAAGAACAAACAAACACTTAATAAGAAAACAATCAATACATAACAAAAAAATCAACCAAGAACTAATTTGAGAATTGAAACTCTAATAAATTAAAAAAAAAGTAAAATCTTGGATAAAAACAATAGAAACTAAACTATAATAAATGTAACATGACCGATTGAGGCAACTACATCAAACAATATGAAATATAATTAATAGCAACTTATCATAATGACACATCAATAATAAATAGAGAATGATATCACACTTGAGGAAATTCCTTAACCACTAGATATTTTGTTTAAAATAAAAAAATTCGAAGCATAACCATGTCCTAGATGTTTAGGATCATTATAAACTTTAAATAGACGCATTTTTTTAAATATTCACTAGTCAAATGTTCAAATATAATATTAATATTTTCTTATAAATGATATTCCTTTGTTTATGTTTCGTTTGGTTGCACTATTATAACGGGGACCCTATTGTTCTGATATTTCTCTTAAAAGTACAACATATCATTCTTGTATTATTGCGTAAATTATTTGAAGGGTCTAAATTTTCAAGTAGCATATGATGAGTATATTTTCTTTTAAAGCTAACGTGTTCAATAAAATGTATATTTAACTCCTTGTTGATGTTATACACACGTATAGGAGGAAAACATAAATATTACTAATAATTTTGAAGATATCCATATATGGCACGAAATTATTTAGTATTAAAGTATTTAAATTTTCTCCTTGATAATGTCGGCTTAGAATTTGACTTCACTGACGAGCGAAATGGTAATTCATATAAGAATAGCTAGTAAAGAAATACTTCTGCTAAGATTCTAAACTTTGCTTTCGAAGGTTCATACTTGTTTGGTGTTTGTCGTTGTACTAGTGATACTCTGGTTAATATTAGTTTTTGATATTTATCTTCACATATGTGTTTATTGTGTCTCGGCTATTGCTATTCTTTTTTTTTAGGCTTTGCACAACTTCTCCTATTAATTGTTATATTTTTTAACGTTAAAATCTTTCCTTTTTTATACCTGATATTGCTGCACTTAAGTCAAAAATCTTTCAAATATAACCTCTCTAAGGAGATAGTGATAAAATCTACATACACTCTAACCTTTTTAAAATTTTACTAGATATATAAAGTCTTAATAAATAAATTGAAACAATATATTTAATCAAAAAAAGAAGAGAGGTGAGGTTATTAAGAAAACACTAGGGATATGTATTACTCATGTGACTAGTTTTATTGGTGCATTTAATTAAGGGAAAAAACACAAATATACCCTAAACTATCATAAAAGTATATAGATATTCTCCGTTATACTTTTGGGACATTTATGCATTTACTGTCCAAAAACTAGAGCATATATGCCCTTCACTCTAACGAAAGACTAAATAGGGATACGTGGCGCAATCTTATTCGTCGATCCAATATTTAATAAATATCGGGTCGATGGATAAGATTATGGCACATGTATGTACGTTAGTATAAAGAGTATATATGTTCTAATTTTTGGATGACAGAGACACTAATATTTTAAAAATATGACAAAGAATATCTGCATATCATTTACGATAGTTAAGGGTATATTTGTACTTTTTCCCTTTAATTAAATTTAGGTTTGGCGTTTGAATGAAGTAGGAGAAGGAGCACAGGTATGTTGTTATTTCACGAGTCACTTGTTACACAATTGAGACTGTCAAATCCCGGTTCACGAGCACTGCCTGGTTGACACCGCTACCGCTAGGTGGAAACTGAGAAAAGATAAAAATATGGCATAACACATCATTTTGTCTTTTTTAATTTATATTTACGCTCTCTAATTGTAATTATGTACAAATAAATACTTAAATTTATAATAAATAAAAAAAATAGAAGCATGACATTTCACACGAGTCGAACAAATAGAGACACGTATTCAAATAAATCATTTCTTTTTCAGCTTTAATTTTCCAGTGGAAAACCCAAAAGTTCGCTGCTTTTCCTACTTCCCCAATGTCCCCTTCAACGAATCTCTGGTTTCCTAACGGCTCAGTTATGGCCAGAGTTTTAGTTGATAAAAATTGATTGTTAGGGTGTTTGGCAGAGAAAGAGAGATGCAATCGGAGCAAGTGGAATCGAATGATAAAAGGGGAAAGCATCGGATTTTGGCTGAATTGAAGCGACTTGACCAACAAATTCGCTTCTTACAGGTTCTCTCTTTCACTCTCCTTATTAATTTCTATCTGCATTTGCCATGGGAACTAGCAAAAATATAACCCTCACTGCCTCCCAACAACATTGAAAAGTTTTTTGCTGAAAATGTGCAAGCCTTCCCAGCGCTTCAGTTGCATTGTCAATGAGGAAATGCTTTCAATTTTAAAATCAA
This sequence comes from Solanum tuberosum, assembly GCF_000226075.1. NCBI lineage: Eukaryota > Viridiplantae > Streptophyta > Magnoliopsida > Solanales > Solanaceae > Solanum > Solanum tuberosum. Next base: position 287,211 of record NW_006239052.1, read on the forward strand.
AATTGCAATCTTTTGAGTATTGATTATGTTTCTCATCTCGCATAGAGGTCTATTTAGAGCTTTGATATATGGCGTACTTGCCACTAGGGATTTATCAACAAAACCCAATGCTTTTTAAACACAAGAACTCGTGTTCATAGAGGGAGGCAGAGGAGAACCTAAGATTTGAAGATGAAGAGGGCACCACCAGAGGGGGGATGCATGTTAGTCGAAGCGTGGAAAAGTGTTGTTAGACACACATAAACCCCAATTAATGTATAAATATAAATTGAATAAGATCAATTAACACAAAACAATTTATATCAGTTTACACATTGTGGTTCATAGTTCCAAACTTGCTGCACTCGCCAAACCAGTGCACTAAATTAGCCTTTGTGTTTAATGGTGCACAAACCAATATATGATCCTTCTTGCACCCGAAGTTAATGGTTGCACGTGTACCCTCACCTTTTTAATTTCTGAAGTTTGTAGAACTAATTGTACCCATGCTTAGAGGTGCGAATCTTGATTGTCCTATACTTATGGCAGGCACAATGATTTAGCTAGTGAATATAATTATCTTTGCACACAAAAGAAAGAATCTCATTACTGGCTGATGAGATTTCTTTTGTATACAATTGAAGTAGTCCCTCCATATCAATTTGTTTGTTTGATTTTGGCTTAATACGAAGTTTAAGAAAATAAAGAAAACTTTTGAATCTTGTGGTCTTAAACTAAAGATATGTAGAATGTACTAAAATGTTGTTTAGTCTTGTGGTCTTAAACTTGTCAATTTTTATTTTTTTTTTTTTTTTTTTATGACAAGGGAAACCCGCAGTCGCTACCCTTTTGGGTGCGCACAGGGTAAAACCCCCGCTCCTATGCAATAGCTCGCAAACCACATAGGAGAGGTAAACTTGTCAATTGGAAAACTAGAATTGAAGAGTTTTCAAAAACAGTGAAAGAGACATTCTTTTTTACACAAATTAATAAGGAAAGTAAGGCAAACAAATTGAAATGAAGGGAGTATTTCTTATGGTTATGTGAAACAAGAGTAATACTGTTTGCATTGTATGACATGTTCACTAGTTGAATATGTTATCATAAATCATGGGTTCAAGGTGGAAGCAATGGAATTTAATAACTCGTTCCTAATGAAGATAAAGGATTTTATGACTAGGATCAAATACTTTAGAAATTCTAATGATAAAGGATTTCTTTTTGAGTCTCATGTGATTGAGGCTATGATGTATGAGGAGTCTCTTCCTTGATCAACAAATTAGGATATCTCGGTTTCACTTTTGCAAAGGATGGCTTACGTGTTGCTTTCGCCAACGTCTTCCCTTGTCGTGAAAGAATTGGAGCACCTACTCAATGATTCACAACATTAAGAGAAGCAATCCACCTACCATAGTTGCCAAAGATCAATTTTTATGCATTATAATCTACTTTGCTCTCTCGCAAAAGGAACAATATAGAATTGTTCGGAGCAAATATTGGAATTTGGGTGTCTACATTTCCTTCATTTGATGTTTTCTTTAGTAATTTATTTAGTATGTGAGAACTTTAAAGTTATAATATTTCTATTTTAGAAATTTGAAATATTTAAACTCGGATCCTTGCACCCGTACATGTCGCCAAATCCTAAGGTTGAAGTCATGACGATCCACACCTGTATGGGCCGTATCCGATCAAACATAGGAATTGATGCACCTGAAAATTTCTGCAAGCACCAGGAGATGACTTAAGCATTCCTTTCGCAGTCATTGATGTATTAGTCACAGCAAACCTCCTGCCAAGAGGTCAAGGTTGTTTGCTAACTCTCAGCCACTTGTTAGAAGTACTCAAATGGTGACCGGCCAATATTTGCCCTTAGCTGTGTTAGTATTTCTTGGCTATAGTTTAGGTGCCTCCAATGTCACAAGAGTAACAAGTTGACAGTAGTACTTAAACCTTTTTCAATTTGCCTATGCTCTGAAAAGATCAATTGCTATATATTCTGGTGCATAATGTAGGGATATCCATAAAATAGTTTTGTTGCAAAAAGCTTTAAATCAAATGCTGCAGTCAAGATATGCTATTCATTGACTACTAATTGACATTCTGAGGTTGCCTTTCTCGTCTAGGGTCCTTATCTGCCATCCTTTTCTAAGCTATTTTTATGTTCAATGGAACTTTGAGCTTGTGCTCTTGTCCATTATAATGCCCATTATTTTTTATGATGATGTTTGTGCCAGACTGCGTGCACCTCAACTATTTGACTGGGTACCAACATTCCTGCACTAGCATTGTTATCAGGTAATTCAGCCTCACAAAGTTTAGGTAGATGGGAAGAAATACACCTACTTTTTTTGCCTCTGCTGAACCTTGGTGTAGTTACTGTACAAAATACTCTTCTGTATGTCATGCAATTGCGATGGCATTGTTTATATTGGGTCTTCTAACACAAATCCTGATCACCTGATGTTGTCTGTGAGGCCTTTAAACCAGATATTGTTGATCCTATGTTACATGGACCTCTGTTCTACCTTGATGTAATGGTGTAGATCTTTCAACATATCTTTAAATCTACTAAAAGTCGAACATATGCCTTTTGGCTACACAAATATTTGACCTTTGTATCCAAGTTTATAACACAAGGAAAAGGCTTAAAACTGTATGTGGTTGGTCAGCTTGTTTCCTTTTTGCCAACATCAGGAGGACGGTATATTTCTTGTTATTCACTGATAAGTTTATTTACTTATATCTGATTACTGGATTTTTGCAGGAAGAACTAGAACTGCTTGGTAAACTGGAGAAGGCATCAGCTGCTTGCAAGGAGTAAGTAGAGAAAGACTATGTTAGTAGATTCTTGTGAAGCCTTGGGGACAACGATCAGCCTCCGATGGGTTGTGGCCTGGAGCTGATTGTGCATCCCCAAGGCCCTTTCTTGTTAATTGTTTGCACCTACACACCAATCCTAGTTTAGATGACTTACTAATTGTCTACTCATTGATGTTATGGCCATCTAACATGTTTCTTTTATTTAGAATGCTAAACAAAGTGGAAACTCGGCCAGATCCACTACTACCAGCGTAAAGAAAACTCTTTGCTTTTATGCAATATGCCATTGTCTTTGTGACACCTCTATTGATTTATTTGATATTTTTTTCCAGAACAAATGGTCCCGCAAATCCTTCCTGGGATCGATGGTTTGAAGGACTAAATGATATAGCAGGTTGCAGATGCTGGATATGGTGATACTCTTAGCTACTTTCACTTGTTGGAGACGAAGTTGAAATTGACACTTGCAGTTGGCTAACAGCAATGGGAACTTGTTCCTAGGAAGTATACCAATTTTGAGGAATAATATTTATTTTTTTGACTATTCAATCTACGCTTAAAATGTAGTTGGAGCACAAGGCGGTCATGTTAACTGTATGAAACGGATGTTTATGCAGATTGATTGTCTTCGAGGTATTTTACATACAAGATTTCTCATTACTACGTAGATATGGGAGACAACTTTTATCCAAGTCAAGCATTCATAACCATATCATCTTATGTTAGATATTGATCTTTGAAATAGTTTATTGAATTTCGTGTTTTTTTCTTCTTTTGGAATCGCAGCCGCTACAATCTTTATCATAGTCTTTGTCCTTCAAATGAGCACTTTTGTGCGCATTGGGTGAACTCCCACTATGTAATAATCCACAAAACATACACTTTATGTGCATTGGATAAATCTCACAGTATAATAGCTTATAAATCACATAGTAAATGTAAACAACACTAAGTAAATTTTATGCGATAAATTCAACTCAAAAGGCATGAAGAAAAGATTGATTTTGAATCATCCATATAGATGAGCACCCACCAAATCAACTAAGTCATCCTAGAATAATACCCCACTATAAGAAGAGTGATGGTAATGATTAAAATGTGTGCAATTTTAGTAGACAAAAGAAAAGAAGATGAGTTCATTTAAGAAAGCCACTTGGAAGTAAATCCGTGGTTGAAAAATGCAAATAATGAAGAATAGGGTAAAATGGATTGTTAAAGGACTCACCACCACTAGCTTTCCTTTGTAGCCCCCAATAATTTCAAAGTCGGTCCTTTCATCTATGCACATTACCATAATAATTTATTTATTTTAGTCTAATCCTAAAATAAGAAAAAGGTAATGGATGTGACTTGAAAGTCTATTATGGAGTATTATTCATCATAATTTATGTGACACTGTTTAATTTGATATAAATACGTAGAAGAAAAATAATTTTTTTAAAATTTATAGCTAAAACAAATTTTTAACATTTGTGTGATTATAAGTTATTTTATTAATAAAAAAAAATTAAAATTAAAATTATTTTTAATTATAATAAAATATCATTTTCTTGAAATGAATTTATTTTAAAATGTCAAGTAAAATAAGAAGAAAGGAGTATTACCTAATACCTACTAATAATTCATAAGGTCCTTTTATTATGACTTAAGGCTATTTGATAATCTTTTTCCCGACACAATCACATTTCAAGAGAGTGAACACTGAAAGGCACTGCCGCGTGAATTTTCTCCACATGATTTTTTTTTCCGTTCCTATGCAATAGCTCGCAAACTAGGTAACTCACACTAGGCAAGTCCGGTGTGACGAGTTCGACTCAGAAGACAAACCCCTTGCTTTCGCTGGCAAGAGGTTTCGAACTTGAGACCTCCAACATGGAAATCCAAAGCCCAAACCACCGGGCCACCCCGAAGGATCAACATGATTTTTTTTATTTTTTTTTATTTTTTTTAATCTATTAGATTCATTATTCTTAAATATTACTTTCATTAGATTCATTATTCTTAAAGATATAATAAAATATTTATTTTAATTATCATATTGGCCTACTTCAATTATTTAATTACAATTTTTAATAAAACGCACAGTAACCTTTTTCAACATATTTAATTCTAGTAAGACAATTGCTATAACAGAAAAACTTTTTTTTTCTCAATTGCTATTTATGATGTGCCAGAGTTGTTAAGATTATGTATATGCTTATATTACAAGTCATAGATATTCAATTATAGCTTTATCTTCAGTTTACAAAGCCTCATCTCATCTTTTAAGGACGATACATAATCACTATTTCTTTTTTTTGTCTTAATAAAAACTATGTTTATTAAAAAAATTAATAAATATGATGTATAGCTTACTGATTTACACATATTTAATAAATAATTTTTGAAAATCCACTACTATTAAATAAATGAAATATAAAGATATAGTTGATAAAAATTATTAATTTCTATTTTAAATTTTTAAGAAACACTTATTTCAGAATATGTATATGTATGTATATGTGTGTATGTGTGATGGTACTTATTTTAGGATAAAGAAAGTATGTAACTTTATTTTAACCCAAAAAAAGTTAAAATAAGGTAAACAAAAAGCTCAAAGTGTTACAAAAGGTATCGTCTTTATTAGGGAGCGTTTTACTTTCAATATAAAAAATTTCTATGCGAATTTAGATTTAATTGAATTCCAATATAATTATCGAATATCGGATGAGAAGCTAGAAGAAAAAAAAAAACAAACTCGATAACAAGGCCATGTTCTTAGAAGTTTACATGGAATAAAATGAAAAATAATTATAATGAGTAGTAGATATAGTACTATAAAGAAAGCGATGCAATACTTTTGCAGAGCAATCATCAAAAAAGTTAATGTCATCAACACTGTTGTCCCTTTAAAGTTGCACATTAATTTCTTCATATTTTGTGACTATATTTCTTGCATATTCAAAATGAAACGGCAATAATAATTTATAGTATTATAATTACAATTCTCTATGAAAATCTTTAGCGACTCTTTAACAGAAAGTTGAATTAAAAGTTACAATTATCTATTTTGTATTATACAACAAAATAAAATATACAACTGTTTTATAGAATCATTATTGCTAAACCAAACTTAAAAAGTCGATTTTATAAAATAAACAAATATTTTGTGAAACAACAAGAATGTAATTCTATAGATGGAGTTAGAAGGAGATTGAATGTAACGTAACCTCATAGAAGTAGAAAAGTTATTTTTGAAAAAGTACTTTGTTTTGACACATATATATATATATATCATAACAAATTAAAACCTAATAAAGTCTTATTTAATTTGTATATTATGTTATTCAAAGATCAATAAATACAAAGTATCCATCTCTTTATATGCATTTAACATTTGTACATGCTTTTATAATTTAAAGTATTATAAATGGTGGATAAGAATAAATAGTGTGTAAAAGATGGGGGTTCTGTATATACTTCACCTTCACCCCGACAAGAATAAACATGTGCGTGCAAAGGAAACAGTAATTCCTCGAAAATACTTTTCTTGATTAGTCACATTGGAAAAAGAAAGGTCCAAAAAAGAAAAAACTTTTTTTTTCTAATATATAAATCTGAAATATGACAAAAGATTTTACTAATAAACGAGAACAAAATATTTTAACGCATTCCCTTCTGAAATAGTTTAAACTAAGTATAGATACAATATAATATCTCGCTTTTTTTAGATGGCCGCTATTTTTAATTTAATATGATATGAATAGTTAGTTCTAACTATATTTATGAAAAATAGGACGAGTGTCCTACCTAGCTAGTTAACCAAGTTATAGTTAATTAAGCATAATCACGTTATACATCTCATATTAGAGACCCCGAGAAAAATAATTTTTTAAAATTAGTATTTTTGGTACTAGTAACTACTCTGCTTAATCTTGTAGGGTACACAACAAGTTATGTTATTTAAAAGAAAAAATAATTAATGATTATTAGTAGAGTATGACATTATGCTTTTTCAAAACAATGATATCTAAATTGGAAGGGATTGAGTGTTAGTTTTCTGTCCAGTACAATCTTATGCAAAATTTCAAGCACAATACTAATACTAATAATATTATAAGAGATATGCAATCCTTTTGCACCAAGGGCATTCTTATAAAGTTTTTTTAGTTTTTAGTTTTAGGGAATTCAACAATTTGTTAATAATATATTTATTTAATTTCAGAAATCTACAAATGCATACTAATACTAAAGCTTTCTTTTTCTTTCCTTTGGAAGATTTTTAGTGCTCGACTAGAGTTTAAGAAGAAAATTGTCAGGTTGGATGCCACATAAAACGGACGTGTCTATTTGGTAAATTTTATATAAGTTCAAGTGTCTATCTTGTACACACTCAAAATTGGAGGGCATAAATGTCAGCTGAAACCAAGCTAAAAGGTATATTTATGTATTGTGTCTTTATTAAAACTCACAATTTTTATTCTCTATTCAATATTTAATATGATTAAATTAATAGATATTGACAAAAAAATTTATAAAGGGGATTTGTAATTTCGCAGTTTCTGGTAATTTTGGTGCGTGTGGTGTTTTAAGATGTAATTTTTGGAGTATTTTTCTATTTACGCTTGGTGTGTAGTATTATTTTTGGTATGATATTTGTAGTATTTGATGAGACTTTTGATATTTTGGTTGATTTTTTTTTAAAATTTTTTTTTGTTAATTTTAGATATGAAATGTGTTACATATTTGACGGGAAAAAAATTACTCACTTTTAACAAATATTAAAAAATAAAACTTCTCAGACTTTCTATTTATGTTTGGTAGGGGTGTACAAAACCGAACCGAGAACCGAACTAAACCGCAAACCGAGTCAACCCGGAAAAAAAACCCGACTAGTGGTTTGGTTTGACTTGGTTTGGTTTTGAAAAAAAAAACCCGACTATATTTGGGTTGGTTTGGTTTTAACTAAAAAAAACCAACCCGAGGCCAAACCAACCCGAATTTATATATATAATTTTAAAATTTTATTTTATACATAAAAATATTTACTTTGATATAATTTTTAAATATTTCTTATACTTGTCCATAGTTTTTATCTTTTAATATATTATTTCAAGTTTAAAACTTAGAATTCGGAATGGTCC
>NW_006239052.1:295857-304040 GCF_000226075.1 Solanum tuberosum
ATATTTAGTCATGTAACTAATACTTATTAAACTTATTTTAGCATGATTTAGTACTTTTAAATTATGATCATTTTCATTCTGACTTGTTAATTTGCAATATTTGTTTTACGCGATTTCATTATTATTATTTTTGTTGGATATTTTAGTGTCATTAATCATATCATATTGTGTTATATTTTTAAGAAACATCTTAGATAGTTGTATTTTGGTAGGACTAAAGAAATATTTGAAGTACAAGTAAATTATATGTTGTGTATGAATACTTTATCGGAAAAACCCGAAACAACCCGAAAAACCGAAAAAACCCGAGGTTGAAAAACCCGAGTTTTATTGGTTTGGTTTGGTTCATAAATTTAAAAATCCGACACAAATGGTTTGGTTTGATATTTGAAAAACCCGAACCAACCCGGCCGTGTACACCCCTAATGTTTGGTGTCTAGTATTTTTTTTATTTTCATCTTCTCCTTCTATTTGTTTCTCCAAATTCAGTTCTTAAGTTCCTAATTAACCATTTCTAATTTGGGATGACGTAAAATGGCTTGTGGACCAAATCAAAGGTAATTTGATTTCTAGTGTAAATGTTGAGTAATGATACCTATTCAACTTTTGACCAAAAATACATTAATAAATGCCATGTGGATTTTACTTTTAGGTTTAAATGGACCAATAGCATAATGCAAATAATTGTGGTACTTATTGAATTTATTTACACATCATTTGTTATTATCCAAATGCTTATTGCAACTCCAAAACAGCAAAAATATTAGGACTCAAAATGTTTTCATATAGCTTGGCGGTTTTTTAGAGTTCACCAAATTGAGTATGCATAATGCATGCAATTACCTTTGTTTTTAATATTGTTAAGAAGTTCTTATTCTAATTTTTGAGAAGAAAAAAAGAAGAAGTGTGTATTGATCATGTCTAAATTCATTTTGTCAAATTTTAAACCGTTTATGAGTTTTTTAAAGTATTTGAAAATGGTATAGAGTAGGTAATTTAGTATATGTATTGGCTGTTATACTGTCTTATATAAAACAGAAAGCAAAAATTATAGCTTTTTGAGGGTAATTGTATTACTAATACAATGAATTTCCATATATTATATATAATATACACCTCAATACATAATAGATTTATCTAACTAATGCTTGAATGGCTGAAAGCCTAGAATTAAAGAATGTATGAAATAAGGTATTGTTAATACATAAAGTCAATGCATGCATTATTTTTTTTATATACTCTACCAAACGAGACGAAAGCTCCTCTAGGATACTATCTTGGTTACCTAGCACTGAATTAGGTAGCACACTCATTTGGTATTTCTTACCTATATATCTTACATATGATCTATTTTATTTTTATTTTTTGAAAAAGGTGACCAAGTTTTTGTGGCCACATTTTACCAATGCTTTGATCAATTTTCAGTTGTCTCTGGACTTCAAGCTAATATGGTGAACACAATTACAATAAAGGCTCTGGAATATAATTGCTTGAGAATAGGTTTGATCGAGAAACACCAATCTAATGCTTGGGAGCAGAGCTACAAGCCGGATATGGGTTACTTATATTTTGTATTGAGAAATCTATTAAATATGTATAAATATTAAGTTTAGAATTCAGTTACTAACATTTGAAATCATCGTAATAAATTCAAAACTCATAAGGTTAAAATTCTGACTTCGCCTTTTGTTAATGCTATAGATTGGAACAAACATGTGGAAGAGATTTTGAAAGATGCTAAAGGGAAAGCTTAAGTTACTCGGTTGTTCAGAATGCTATATGCATAATATATAGTAGTTCTTATTTGTAAAAAAATATATATTTTCTTGCCATTCATTTAAAGTTGGGATCAACTAATACTCTTGACGTTACAAAACTGACATATATTTCGTCTCATTTACCAACTCTGCTAACAGAAGTCATATAATAATTTAAAAAATAGACAAAATATTCAATAATAATGTCCCTATGATTTACGAAATTGTCCAAAACTGTCTCTTTACTTGTTTGGTTTACAAGTTATTTTAATTTTTATGTATGTTTATATTAATCATTGGTATTTGTTTAATGTGAGATATAATACTTGATGGTTGTTGATGAAATTTGAAAGATGGTAACCGTAAATATTCTTCATTCACCAGTAGATTACGTATAGGATTTTTATTAACCTTCATATAAGATTTCATTATTAAAAGTCTTTTTGAATTGATTTTTTTTTAAATTATTTTAGCTTATAAGCATTTTTCAAATTTACACAAACACTTCAAAAATATTAAAAAATTATTTAACTTGAAATAAGTAGAGAAGAATATTTAAGATTTTTCAAAATTAATTAACTAAGATCAAATATGTATCTTTACATTAAATAAATGTCATTAATATAAGCAACATAAAATAATCAGTAAACCAAACTTTTGGATATTTCACAAGTGACATGGACAACTTTGAAATTCTTTTTCCTATTTATTTATTTTTATTATTTTATAACAATTCTATATATTATTATATATATATATAAAATATGTGCCAGTTTTATAAGGGCGAGAACATTTGACCTTAACTTTAAACGGAGAGCAACAGTATATTATCTCTTTATTTTACAAATGACAAGGACAATTTTGAACATTTTTCTTAATAATATAATTATAATGAAAAATAATAATAATAAAGGGGGCCCTTAACCAATTTTGTTTTTTAGCAAGACAATAATTATTACACCAAGCTCACCTATCGGTCCCCAAAAAAATCCAAAATTTCTCATGCCGTTTCAGTTTATACGTTACAAATTCCGGAACGACACAAGTCTAACACCTCGTCTTATACTTCCCTCTCCCAATCTCCGCCGTCCGCGTCACACCTCCCTATACGTGTCATCATCTGAAAATTTTTACCACTCATCTCAACAAAGCTTCTCACATAACTCCCAATCTCCGCCGTCCCCGTCACTAATTTGTTTCTCTTATTTTTTTATTTTATTTTAAGTTTCATTTGTTTATTTTAACTTTACACATCACATATTAAATATATCAAAATTAAATAGAACAAATAAATTGACATAGAGAAAAATAATGGACTACTTTCTTTGTTACACATTTTTCGTTTTTTCAATAGTCGAATAATTTAAATTTGAATGAAAACTTGCTCTTAGAATCTTCAATTTCTTTTGAAATATAAAACTTATAAAGTACTATTGACAATTCAAAATATTTAAAAAATATATAAAAAATGTTATAATCAAAGATAAACTTATTTAAATCTCGATATTTGAAATATGTCATATAGACTAAAACGGAAGGAGTAGTTACTTTTTCCGCTCAATTTCCGTGACACTTTTTAAATTTTGAAATTCAAACAATTTATTTTTACGAATAGCTTATAAAATATATAAATTTTCTTTTAATTTTTTTTAAGATTTTATGATCAAAATTAAATTATTTAAATCTTAAAATTTAATACAAAATAAATTTAAATTATTTTTAAAATCTAAAAAAAACAAACTTAAATGACTGTTTGACTGTCGAAATCTAAATGAACCATGTCACATAAATCGTACAGATACATAAGGAGTAGTTGATGTGGCATAGAAAATCATAGACAGTACAATTCACCTTCTTAACTACACCCACTCTATATAAGCTCCTCAAAACCCACTCTCTCATTTCAACTTAACTTCACAAAAAACCAAAACTGAGATAAAAATAGAAACAAAGAAGAAATGACATAATCATTTACAAATATAGGCCCACTTTTTCTCTCCTTCACATAATTCTCTCCTTCCCGTGAAAAGGAAAGGTATTCCGGCGACTATTGTTACACTCATTCTATTCTTGTTCAACTACGCTAACAACTCCGAAGAGTGAAAGGAAGAAAAAGGTATCAAAATTTGACAATTTTTATTTTTCTATCACATTTGGAAACGTGAAGATGATAATGGTGAACGGATTATGCGCGATTGTATTAATTGGTTTTTGATGTGTGAAAAGGGAAAGGTGAATTAGGTGTGAATGAATTATGAATTCGCTGAACTTGATTTTCTTTTCAAAGCATTGATTTCTGTGAATTTGCATGTATTTCTGTGATTAAGAATTTAGGCATTTAAAGGATTCTGATCTAGACACACAAAGCGAGTAGGTTTTTAAAGCTCTGAGAATTCAGCAGAAAATGACAAAAGAATATAATTAAGCTGTAGAGAGAGAGAGTTTTACAGTAGAAGAAGTTGTACCTGTTTTGGTTGTGGTTGATAGACATGCCTTTTCCGATGAAGGTTCAACCGATCGATTCTTCAACATACAGAGAATCGATCAAAAATGATGCAGTAAAGCCTTTGCTGAAATCACGACTTAAAAGGTTCTTTGATCGGCCGTTCCCTAGTGTTTTACGGATTTCGTCGGCGGCTGAGAAGCCAGGTGCCGCCGGCGCTGCTAATGATGGACCAGGCGCTGAGTTTGAGCCGAATTCGGTTTCTTTGGACAAATTGGTTCAGAATTTCATAGAAGAGAACAATGATAAGTCGTCTGCCGCTAGATTTGGCCGTAAATGCAATTGCTTTAATGGCAACAACGATAGCTCCGATGATGAGTTTGATTTCGACTCTGTTACCAACTCCTCTTCGTTTGGGGATTCTTCCGATACTCTCAAGGTAATAAAATCTCTTGTATATAAAAAGAATTCTCTAGAATTGCAGTTTATTCCTAATTGAAATCTCATTTTGTCTATATTTGTTGCAATTCAGAGCTTAATTCCCTGTGCAAGTGTTACCGAGAGGAATCTATTAGCTGAAGCTTCAAAAATCTTCGAAGAGAACAAATCTTGCAAGCGTAAGGACGATTTGAGAAAAATTGTCACTGATGAACTTTTAGCACTTGGCTATAAAGCTTCAATCTGCAAATCCAAATGGGAAAAAGCTTCTTCTACTCCTGCAGGTACATGCTTCGTTCTTCTTATATGAGTTTTTGCTCCGTCAAATTTTAGTATTTTCGTGCGGTGAATAATGTGCTTTTTTTTCTAAATTTATTCGATATATTCAGGTGAATATGAGTATATTGATGTGATAGAGGACGGCGAAAGAGTGATACTCGACGTAGATTTCAGATCTGAATTTGAAGTAGCGCGATCGACGGGAAGGTATAAATCAATTCTGCAATTGCTCCCGTTTATCTTCGTCGGCAAAGCCGATCGGCTTCTGCAAATAGTGTCAATCGTCTCAGAAGCAGCTCGACAAAGCTTGAAGAAGAAAGGTATGCACATCGCTCCATGGCGCAATCCGGAGTATATGAAAGCCAAATGGCTCAGTCCCTATACTAGTCTCGCACCTGCTGTGGAATCAAACGCGGCTGCTGAGATCACGGAGTCGGAAAGTGAGTACGGTGAGTTGGACTTGATTTTTTCTGATAAAACGCTACCGTTAGACTCCGATCCAACAACAGATCCGTCGGAGAATACTTCCGGCGAGGAAGAGAAGCCGGTGATGATGACATGGCAACCTCCGGCAGTGAAGCCAAAGAAAACCAAAGTGGTTGTCACTGGATTGGCTTCCCTTCTCAGGGAAAAACCCTAAAAGATTTTGTTAATTCTAACATTGTGAATCTTTTGTTTTGTTTAGCGAGTAATCGGAAATTTAGATAGATGAACGGAAACTGTTTTTTTCATTTTCCGTTCCGTTTTCTGCTCCTCTTTGAAAGGGACAAAGGGTACTGTAATAGAATCTAGAACCAACCTCTTTGCTGTAATGAAAAAGTAAAGAATAAAGAAAATATTATTCTTAATATTTTACTACTTTATTGTATTTGAGATGGTAAAATATTCAATTTTTAAAATATAATGAGCAATGTGTAAGAAAGATAATTTGAGATACATATCCAAATGTTCCTGAGCAGGAAACAATGTTGTGTATAGAGATTTCAGATAAATGGATTATATTCATTGAAATATTATTGGGAAGATACAAGTGGAATAGAGTGACCAGTAAATCATAGGAAGAAGAGAATGAGCATTGGGGATAAGGTTAGGTGCTCCCGTGCCATCTCGGACGCCGTAAAAAGGAGGCATGTGGTATGTAAAATCGATAATTCGAATAAAAAAAATACTTAATTTTAGACAATTTTGATAATTGTTTTTTAAATTTAATAATAAAATAAAATTATTTTATTATATTATTTAGTATATAAAGTCTAGTTTCATACTTTTATTTTTTGTTGTAAACTCTTGGTTATTCACTTTTCTATTGTTAATATTTGTTTTGAGCAAGATGTGCATGATTTATTTGATTTATCACCTTATTTCTAAGTAATTTTCAATGATTTTTTTTGTGTCAATTCTTAATGGTTGAATCAATAATAATTAATAACAAAATAGTCAATATTTTAACAATTCTATAATGATTTAGCATATTTAAATTGATAATCGTTAAGTCAAACTGACAAGCTTTAAAATCAAGTTAAAATGATTTATATACAACCCAGTTGATAAGGGGTGTTGGAAAAAAAAAGTCATTGGAATAATGTGATATTCAAACCATTCTAACAATAATTATATTCATATTAATTGATATATGTTTAAAATAAAAATACTTAATATTAAAAATAAAATATATTTTTTGATATATTAAAAATAATAAATAAAAATATAAATATATTTTAATATATAGAAAAAATAAAGATGAATGAAAAAGTAAAAAATTAATTTAAAGGGACTGAGTACCTCCAAACTTTCACCAGTTGATTTTTTTTTTCTAATGAAGAATGATGGAATGCCTAAAACTAAGACCGGTAATATCATATACTACTATCGAAAAGAAGAATTAACCTCTAGAAAACTCATTTTTAAGGAGAATATTACTGTTCCTAATTACTTGTACATTTTTTCTTTTTTAGTAGTCCTTAATTATTTATCCATTTTGACAAATCAAGATAGAACAAAAAAAATTTCTCTATTACACCCTCAATTTATTACTTTGAAAAATTAGAACTTTTGAAAATCTTAATCTTTTAATTCATCCGCGTCATGATTAATAAGGGTAAAATGATAAACTCACTATATTAATTTTTTTTAAAAATAAATGTGTCAATTTAAAAGTGTACAAGTAATTAGGGACACATGGAGGAATATATATTATTGTTCTTCTCCTAATTGAGAAACTGGAAAAAGAAAAAAGTGATGCTCAAGTTAATGTGTTTTTTATGAGTAACTGTGAATCCCTTTTCTTTATTCCTTTTTCTTTATGACTTTTTAACTCTAGTTTGGAATGGACGTTGTAACTTGTAAATAAGTTGCGTATAATTACTGAGCTCTATTAAGTGTTTGAATTCGGAATAACCAGACTTTAATATAGATATTGCGGTATTGGACACCACCAAATGAAAAATTATATGGCAAATTATATTGTGTATATCAGTAAAAGAACTTTTTATACTTATATATGTTCTATATTACTAATCCCGTATATTGTGTGTATATATATATATATATATATATATATTTTATTTTAATTCCTCTTTAAAAATAATCTTTTATCAATATATACTTTTCACATTTTGAATAATTAAATTTGATTTTGCTACTGTTTAGGAGTAATAAAAATCACATTTTGGCCAAAAAAATAATTAAAATTGGAACTTATTTTAAAATTTTAAAGTTGTATTTGAACAAATAACTTTGAAAATCTTCTGTATTTAATCAAATTTCGGGCTCAAATATTTGAATTTATATGGTCAAATATCCCAAGTCCCAAACAAAGAACATTGACTTTCTTGGTTATACACCAATCGACTGTTTGTTGAGTCTTCGTTTCCACACGCTTGGATTAAAAATTGAGAAAATCTCATAATATACTATAGTTTTAGGGTGTGTTTGGTACGAAGGAAAATGTTTTCATGAAAAACAAGTAGATTTTTGATTTATTTTCTCATGTTTGGTTGGTGAGTAGAAAATATTTTGTGGAAAAGATTTTTATTGTTTGATTTATGAATGAAAAATGTTTTTGAGAAATATCTTTTATTTTACTAGAGTAGAAAATAATTTTTGAAATTGAAAATATATTTTAAAAACAAACTTAAATATTTTTTTGGGAGTGGGGGGCTGGTAGGGGGCAGCGGGGGTTGAGGATAGGGGTGAAAAAATAAAATTTTGTAGTTGAAAATATTTTTTAAGAAAAAACATAAAAATAAAATAAAATTGAGGGGTGG
>NW_006239052.1:304452-307953 GCF_000226075.1 Solanum tuberosum
GGGGTGATAGGGGGCTGGGGGTAGGGGTGAGGGTGGGGTAAAAAAATTGAAGTTAAAAACATTTTTTAAAAATAAGCTTTAAATTATTATTTTTTTGGAGGGGGGGCTGGTTTGAGGGTAGGGACAAAATAAATTGATTTTTCAACAAAAAAAAAATTGTAATTTGAAGTTGAAAGAGAGTTTTGGAAAATGTTTTTCTTAAATTTGAAGGGAAGTCAGTTTCCTTAAATTTGAGAAAAATGAGTTGATTTGAAAAATATTTTCCAAAACATTTAATCCAACCAAACATAAGAAAATTGAAAAATGTTTTCCTTCATACCAAAAACACCCTTAAAGTCGAATTACATTACGCAATGGACACTTCCAATAAATAAATTTTATTACATATAGTATATCCAATATACATAGAAATTATATTTAAGATACAACCTCGCTTAAAAATATCTTTCTCACTTTTTCATATATTTTTGAAGTAGTAAGATGTTGTTTAATCACGATTCATGAGAATTAGGGATGTACAAAGGAAATTAATAAATCGCATTAAATCGCTAATTTGTCAAGAAAAAAATATTATATTATTAAATTAAACCAACAGGATATTATCCAAAATGAAAAGTCTATTCAGAGTCATTACGAGTTGTTGTGTATGATTACTTCAACTTAATCAAAGATTTTTAATTTGATACTCAAGTATGATTTTCTTTTATCGAGAGTATCACCTCTAAATAGATCCTACAATATATAATTTAAATTTAATCGAGACTCTAATATAAACTCCGAACACCAAATAGCCCAAAAAAAAAAAAACTATTTAGAGCTAGTGGTCGATAGCACTACACATGTTTGCTAGAGAAGGGAGCGCCCCTTTTGTTTTTATCCATTAACAACTATATAGGGGGTCTCAACTACTATGTGGTCCACTTCCATTTTAAGGCCATATTCTTATAAAACAAAATTAAATTAAATACTACCATATTTGAGTTAGCATAGATTCAATATATACATTTTCATTTGTATGATATAAAATAAAATTTTAAGTTGATCAATTTTTTTATATGCATTTTGAATATTCTAAATTGTTAGTTATGATGATTTATTGTATGTTTTGAAATGTATTTTCACATAATATATGTGTTCCTTTGGTTCCATTTTGTGACAAAGATGGAGTTTTGAGCGTCAATAATTTTTTTTATATCAATTTTAAGTTGTTAATCATTGTGATTTATAGTACCTTTTCAATGTAAATTTTATATAATATGGATTACCTCATTCGTTCCAATTTTGAGATCAATCAATTTTTTATAAGACTTTTAGATATTTAAGTTGATAATTATTGTAATCATAGTATCTTTACGCAATATTCAATTATATATTTTACTTCTTTTATTTTAATTTATATATAAAGATGAGATTTCGAGTCAACCAATATTTTATAAGGTTTTTAGACATTTAAATTGTTAATTGTTATGATTTATAATACTTTATATGTAATTTCTTAGGTGATATTCCTTTGTTTCATCTTTGCTTTTTCACTATACTAAAAATAGTTGTCTAACAATACTTGTCCTGTTTGAAAAATCAAAAGATAATTTATCATGTTATATCTATTTTACCCTTGCTATTAAATTTAAATATATTCAAAAGAGTAATATTACTATTAATTATTGTTTCCTAAAGTGTTTGACAAATCAATTATAGACAACTATCGTTTGACACAAGGAGTATATATTAGTACTATCTTTGTCTCAATTTATGCGGCATAGATAAATTTTTAAAAGTTAACTAAATTTTTTATAGCTTTTTAATATTTTAAATTATATATTAAAAATTATTATAATTTATAATATTTTTATGTAATTTGTATATAATAAATTAAAAAAAGACATAAATGATAATTTTTTGTGGAGCCTACATCTATTGTCATTATGTTTGAAAATGAAAGCTAAAAGTGGGATCCACCTATTGGAAAGGATAAAAGCAAAGATATAGAACCCTTTTGAATTTTGATCCATAAAGAAAAAGGTGTACACAAATATTATATTGAGCATAAGTAATTTGAGCATCCAATATTTCAATTATAAATGAAAAGTCTTAAATGAAAAAACAACCTTCAATTCAAAATCAATGTCAAAAAGCACACATGTTGTTTTAAGTAGAATAAAAAAACTTCTTTTTATTTTCGTTTCCCTTTTTCTTTTCTTTTATAATTATAATTTAACTAGTGAAACTATCTGCGCTTCGCGTGGCTATATGAAATATTTATAAGATAATAATATGAAATATGTAATATTTAGGTTAGTATCGAATATATAGATAATATTAATATTTCTCTTCATTTTGCGATATCATAGGTTTTTTCATTTTTTTTAAACATATAAAATATAATTTTTTTTTGTATATGTATATAGTAGAACAAAATATTCACCGTGGTGAAGTAAATGGAATAAGAGATAATATGTTGAAATAACAATAAATTGTATTACGTTGAAAATATTTTTATGTTTTAATTTTCTCTATCTTTTGTAAGAGTACTAATTTTCTATTCAAACTCTAATTTTGTCAAAACAAAATTGATTTTTTTATTATGTCCTTATTATTATATTTGCTTATTTATAATTTTTTAAACATTAATTAAATATTTATAAGATTTATGAAAAATGAAACATACAAAAGTTATGAATAATATTTTAATATTAAAAAGTTACAAGTAAGATGAAGAGACATGAGTTATAAGTAATTCAAATGTATAATTTTATTAGACATTAAATGTATTACTAATTATGCATTGATTTTATTTGTAAATAAATAAATAAAATAAGGGGTGAAAATACAAAAAATGAACAGAAGAAAATATAAAAATTGGTGACTACATAAAAATTATAAATACATTTCAAAGCAAAAAGAACGGTGACGAAAACAGAATTGTTACATACGCAAAAAATGCCATCATGAAAATAATATTTTATTTTTCAATTACTTTTTTATAATTATAATAAAAATGAAACTCCTAATCATCATAAAAAAAAAAATTGTTGTTAAAATTAGATAATTATATTAATTTTGCTTCATAACAATGAAAAAGTAGAATAATAAAGGATCAAATGATTAGCATTGACAATATAATACATTTAGCTAAATTATTTATACAAATCAAAATTTAGAAAATTCTAGCAAAAGTAACTAAGTTGCTAATACAATTCAAAGTAAAAAAATATTATATCCGGAAAACTAACTATTAGAAAGAGAAATTGCATACAGACAAAACATTGTTAAGAATTACAGAGATTTTTTTTAATCATACTTGCTTGATGAATGATAATACAAACATTAAAAAATATTAAGAAAGCATGTCTAAGTACATAAAAATAAAAATAAAGACTTAAGAATGACTTTGTATGTAAATCTTCATGAAAATAAATATGAATATATAGACAAAATAGAGGAAATGAAAAAATAAGGACTTGAGAATGATATATTTATTAACTTCATGTACTTTTTTTT
>NW_006239052.1:308184-310059 GCF_000226075.1 Solanum tuberosum
AACTAAGATGAATTTATAGGCAAAATAAAGGAATACCATAAGACATCACAAACTTACAAATTTAAGTTTGGAGGTTATGTACATAAAAATTATGAGAGTTATGAATATTATTAAAGTAAAAATTAAAGAGGGGCAAGTCATGGGTAATAACTCCTTGTGAAATAAATTAAAAAATAAAGATAAAAATACTTAAAATGTAAAAATTTTTATTATCATTTCATGATTTGAAGTGAGATAAAAAAATAGAAAAAAGAATGTGGAGAGCTTTATGTTGTAAATGTTCCTACATTAATAAAATATTTATTTGTATAAATTAAGTAATATATTTTTACAATACAATAATTAATTTGAATTAAAAAAAGTCAAAAAAGATAAATTATGCTTCTCCTTTTATTATAAGTGAGACAAATAAATAAAAAAAGAATATGAAGAGTTTTTGTTATAAATGTTCCTCCATCAATAAAATATTTATTTGTAATAAATTTAAGTAATTTATTTTTAAAAAGCCAAAAAAAGAAAACAAAAGAAGCTAAATGCAAATGAAAGCCATAGAGAGGTGCCACATGCATCACCTTGTCTATGGTCCTCCTTTATATATATATAGAGAGAGATTATGTCATATCTTATTTAAAGACGATTCATAGTTTGTACATAACGGAAAAAGTATATTAATATTACTCACACTATCGACACTTATTGTAAATAAAAATAAAAAATACTCCTCCAACAACAATATTTGCTAATTATTAACTAGACATAAGAATTAAGAATCAGTAGATCACAAGCGTAATTTTATCTATCAAATTACCCCTATTAACTATAGTTCATTTAAATATTAAAAAATAAATAGTATTTAATAATAAAGATAAAATAGACATAAAATAATAAGTATTTATTAATTTTATTGTGTATAATCAGACTTTAATATAGGTATTGCGGTATTATCGAGAGTATCACCTCTAAATAGGTCCTACAATGTATAATTTAAATTTAATCGAGACTCTAATATAAACTCTTGACACCAAATAACCCCCACCAAAAAAAAAACCTATTTAAAGCTAGTGGTCGATAGCACTACACATGTTTGCTAGAGAAGGGTGCACCCCTTTTGTTTTTATCCATTAACAACTATATTGGGGTCTCAACTACTATGTGGTCCACTTCCATTTTAAGGTCATATTCTTATAAAACAAAATTAAATTAAATACCATATTTGAGTTAGCACAGATTCAACATATACATTTTAATTTATATGATATAAAATAAAATTTAAAGCTAATCAATTTTTTTTATATGCATTTTGAATATTTTATATTGTTAGTTATGATGATTTATAGTATGTTTTTAAATGTATTTTCACATAATATATGTCACTACTCAGACCGCCATGATTGACACCCACACTAACTCTCCGGTGGGAGAGCCACTACTACAACTCAACCAAGCAACTAAACCAAAAACTAAGGCATTTAAGTATATAAAAGCAGAAACAATAGCTAAAAACTGAAGTTCCCATAAACTTCAACAATAGATCTAACAACTAACAATGCGGAAGAATTAACCTAGAACCTGAAAGTCAATGTACCAAAACATCTAACAATGAACCAAATCTAAACAAGAAGGGATACAACCACATACTAATGAACTAACTAAAACAAATGTCTAAGTTCGAAAATGGTGGACATAGACGAAAGAGAATCTCATGGCAGTCCGGAAGAATTGGCTCACCCTTGAATTCAAACGATCACTGATCTCCTAAGCGAGGTCTGTCCGTAGCCGCTTGAAGATGTCATGTACTCAACAAAAATAAGAGCAAGTTGATGTGAGGTCAAAATACATATTTTTAATCATTATTTGCCTCACATTTAGTATTTA
>NW_006239052.1:310302-323154 GCF_000226075.1 Solanum tuberosum
TCTATCTCATTTACAACAAGTGTGATCAACATTGCAACATTCATACATATACAAGTATCATAATGAAGCAAGATCAAGCATACATTACACAATCATAGAATCACAACCATCACCTACCTCGAAACAAACTTAAAACCCTAAGAAACTTGATCCTTTTCTTTCCGGATTCGTTTCGCTTGTTCTTGGTCAACAAACAATCAATATAATACGGGAATCAATAAACAATCATTAATTACCCGAATTACTAATAATTCTATGAACCCTAGATCATACCCATGATCTCAATTATCCAATTTAGGGTTGTTTCCACCATAGAATCTATAACAAAACCTTCTCCCATCAATATTCACCCATTTTATTATGTTTTATGGATCGAAAAACAAATTTTGGGAGTGAAAAGCTTACATTTAGCCTCAAGAATGGTGAAAAATGAGTAAGAGTCGCTTGGGGTTCGTTCCTTAGCTCTAAAAGTTGAAAAGTGCATAATGAGGTCGTTTAGGGGTTTATTAACGACTTTAATTCACGTCAATCCCGCCACAGCGGCTATCACCCGGCTGTAGCGACCCCACCAGAGCTGCAAAACCCAGCGACAAAGCGGGTTACGCGAGACAGAGAGCTATTTCATGAATTCCAAGATTCCCATTTCACAACACACCTTTAACCAACGACGCTTAGAAAATACCATTTACGCCAAGATCGATTCTGGGAGTTCTACTCACCCGAATTTAATTTCGTAAAGTTGTACGGATTCTTTAACGAGTTATCTAACTATTCATGTAATAAAAATTATAAATGATCCACCCGATTGTTACCAGATTTCCCTACACCTCAATGACTCTGATTTCATCCAAATCTGGACAAAGTTGGGAAAATCCAAATACTACGAAAATGTTTTCCGGCCCTAAATTTCCCTCGTTGGCTTTTCTATAACAACAGAACCCGGTCGTTACAATAGATACCAATTTACCCATCACTCATCCTCGAGTGACAAACTTAGGAAAAAATGGTCTAGGATAAGAATGAAGTAGTACCTGAATCCATGAACAATTGGGGATACTTTTCTCGCATGTCTCTCTCGGTTTTCCAAGTAGCTTCCTCAACTGGACGATGCTTCCATTGAACTTTCACGGACTTAATCTCCTTGGTCCTCAACTTGCGCACATCACGATCAAGAATTGCAATCGATTCATCCTCATATTGGAGGTCCTTGTCTAACACAATTGAGTCCCGCTTAATAATATAATCCCCGTCACCATGATACCTCTTCAACATGGACACGTGAAATACCGGATGAACACTTGATAAATTAGGAGGTAAAGCCAATCTATACTCTACCGGTCCCACACATTCAAGAATTTCAAATGGACCAATGTATCTAAGACTTAGCTTACCCTTCTTACCAAATCTCATCACTCCTTTCATGGGTGATACCTTAAGAAGAACCTTTTCATCTGATTGAAATGACATGTCTCTTACCTTATGATCCGCATACTTCTTCTGTCTACTCTGGGTTGCTAAAAGATTAGCTTGAATACTCTTTACCTTATCTTGAACATCCTTCACTAAATCAAACCCCAATGGTTTCACATCTTCAGCCTCAAACCATCCCATGGGTTATCTACATCCCCTCCCATAGAGTGCCTCAAATGGTGCCATATCCATGCTGGAGTGATAACTATTATTATAGGAGAATTCACACAAAGGTAAGAAATTAGCCAAATGCCCTCCAAAATCAATCACGCATGCCCTCAACATGTCTTCTAACACTTGAATAGTCCTCTCTGACTGTCCGTCTATCTGTGGATGGAAGGCTGTACTAAAAGTGAGTTGTGTGCCCAATTCATCATGTAACTTCCTCCAAAACTTGGATGTGAATTGGGTACCACGGTCTGATATGATAGAAAGGGGCACCCCATGCAACATCATTATCTCTTTCATATACACCTTAGCCAATTGTTCAGCATTATAATCTATTCTTACCGGAATAAAATGGGCTGACTTAGTCAATCTATCAACCACTACCCAAATAGAATCAAACTTCCCCAAAGTCTTGGGAAGACCTACCACAAAATCCATGGCTATCATTTCCCAATTCTATTTCGGAATTGGCATTCTTTGAACCAAACCTGCAAGCCTTTGATGCTCATACTTCACTTGTTGACAATTTCGACACTTCACCACAAACTTCGTTATGTCTTTCTTCATGCCTGGCCACCAATAAATTTGCTTCAGATCTCTATACATCTTGGTCACATCCGGATGAATAGAATATCGCGAACCATGAGACTCTGTAAACAATTTCTCAATCAAGTCATCTACTCTAGGAACACATATTCTCCCTTTAAAATTGAGTACACCATCCGCATCAAGAGTGGTCTCTTGTGCCTTACCAATCACATCCTTCTTTCTAAGTTCCTTCAAATTCTCATCTTCAAATTGTTTGGCCTTGATCTCTTCAATGAAAGTAGCCATCACCTCAATACTAGCTAGCACCTCACCTCTTTCTGAGATGCCCAACTGCATGAACTTCGATTATAAGGTCTGAATTTCTTTAGCCAAAGGTCTGTTGGCTACACTTAAACAAGCTAAACTACCCATACTCTCTGTTTTTTGACTCAAAGCGTCTGCCACCACATTAGCCTTACCCGAATAGTATTGAATGGTCACATCATAATCTTTAAGTAAAACAATCCACCTTCGTTGTCTCAAATTCAGATCCTTTTGAGTGAACACATGCTGCAAACTATGATGATTAGTAAACACTTCACACTTAACACCATAAAGGTAATGCTGCCATAACTTAAGAGCAAACACTACTGCTGCCAACTCTAAATCATGGGTTGGATAATTCCTCTCATGCACCTTCAATTGACGCGAGGCATAAGCTATAACATTCTTATCCTGCATCAACACATCACCCAACCCAGAATAAGAAGCATCGCAATAAATAATAAAATCTTTACCTTCAACCAGTAATGCTAGAATAGGTGTGGTGGTCAAAAGAGTCTTGAGCTTTTGAAAGCTCTCCTCACACTTTTCAGTCCATTCAAATGGTATCTTTTTTTTGGTCAAATTAGTTAAGTGCATGGCGATAGAAGTAAAGTTTTTCACAAATCGATGATAATAGCTAGTGAGCCCAACAAAACTCCTAACTTTCATCATAGAGCTAGGACTAACCCAATTCTTAACCGCCTCAATCTTTTGGGGATCTACCATTACCTCTTCTCTTGAAACTACATGCCCAAAAAATGCAATCGATTTCAACCAAAATTCACACTTAGAAAATTTAGCATATAACTTTGCTTCCCAAGAACACCCAAAATACACTACAACATTTTAGGCCTAAAGCCACACTAAATCAAGACAACGCTTGTAAAGTGTTGCCTAAATCATTTAAGGCTACACTTTTAAAGTGTAGCCTTAGTTTTTAGCTTTTGATCGTGATAATATTGGCAACACTTGAAAAACGTGCTATTTAGTAGTATAGGCTACACTTTATAAGCTTTGTCACATCTTGATATAATTGGCTACACCTATTTATATAAATGACTACACTTTTAAAATGAACTATTTTTATAATTATGAAAACAACACTTACCAAGTGTGGCCTTATAGTTTTCACTAAAATATTTTATTACCTCTAACAAATTTAACTCTCCCTCCCATTTTTATTTGGCCCAAAAGAAAATTCATAAACAATAAAAAAAACTCTCCAAGTCTCTAAAAGAGATTCTAGTTGCCCTAGATCTGAAATTTTGAAGGCTTTGTAAGAACGGATGTTTATGACTTTGCAGTCCCTCTGATGCGCTTTTTGAAGCATTCATAAAGACAGATGTTACATTCAGGACACAACTTGATTCTTCTCGCAAACGCAAGGGAGCAATTCAGAAAGATTGGCATCCTGGTTGTACTGCAATAGCTGCTCTTATCATCAAAAACAAACTTATTGTTGCTAATGCTAGTGATTGCAGAGCAATCTTGTGTCGATCTGGGATCCCATATGCTCTAAGTAGGGTGAGATGATTCATTTTCTTAGCTAACTTTCTGATGAATCAGAAGACTTTGCATTTCCACTGATATACGGTACTGTTATAGGATCAAGTTGCAAGTTGTCTTGAGGAGCGGGAATGTATTATCCGTGCAGGTAGCCTTGTCAAATGGCAAGTGGATACATGGAGGGTGGGTGAAGCGGCTCTCCAGGTTAGTCTTCCCAATTTCACATATTTTCATAGCCATTGCTTAATGATTTGTATAGTATCCAGAGCACACTTTTTTTCTTCTATTTCCACCAAATTCTTGCCAATTTTCAGCTTTGGCTTGGATGTTCTTGTTTTTCCCTTCTATATGTGTTTATATATTCTGGAAGTTTGCATTTATGCAAACTTTCCAGTTTGTTGTAGTTCTCTTGTTATATTTTTTATCAGAAGAATCCTTTGTCTGTAAGATTTTCACTTGCCTTCTGATCCCAGTTCCATTTGAAATAGATACAATAAGCTATGTGATGTTAAAAAAAAAGTAGCACTGGTGCATGGTCCAAATGTATATACACATTATCCAATCCTTTTAGTAAAGGAAAATGTATATATATCACATTATCCAATCCTTAGTCAGGGAAAGTGGTGTCTGCATTATATTCATTCATTAACAGCTATAAAATATTTAGATATCATAAAGCTCAATGATCAAGTTGCTATACAAGTTATAAATGTATTAATATCAGAATAAGTGGGCATTGAATGTACTACCTTAACTTCTGCATATATTGTATGACGAATGATAAGTTAACGACTTGTGTTATAGAAGTATGAAAAATATTTGACATTCGAAAATTATATGTGGGGGTGGCCAACACCCCTAGACTAGCAGCAAATAGCAATGGATCTGTATTTGGCAGAATACATTATTTCAACAGTTGGTGATTTAGGCAGGCCTTGTGAGGAAAACAATAGAAGAAATAGTTGGTGATTTAGGATCTTCCAAAATATAGATATTGTATTATCATTTAGTAATCTGATTGCATTTACTTTCTCTAGGTCACAAGGTCTATCAACGATGATGATCTGAAGCGAGCTGTAACTGCGAAACCTGAGATAACTTCGACTACTCTTTCTATCGAGGATGAATATATTGTAAGGATTACAACAAGAAAATTTCATTACGTGATATTTCAATGACTACTTATTGTTATCAAATCCTAGTAGTGAATCTATCTATATGTTTATATGTGACCACATTTTATCCACTTTCAGACCAATAAATTGATTCTTAGATTGGATTTAGCTTCTAATCTCTGGTTCTATCAAAACAAGTTATTTGAAAGCACATATTGCGTTGTTGCACAATCAGTTCCCACATGAGGGTCTGTTTTTCAACTTCCATTAAAGATAATGACAAATAACATACATCTAAGGACATGGACTCCGGTCTGTTACTAATATCATTTGTTTGTTTGAGGCCATATGTTTCTTTGACTGTTGTTGCTTCCTCTTTGCAGCCACTCTTATTACTTTGACTTTGACATGTATGGGTACGATCAAACATTTTTAATTTGACTTTGAAATGTATGGATACTTGTGTTTTTGTTTTCTTCCTTTCTCTTCTGATTTTAATAGGGGATTGGATACTAATTTAACTGGTAGCGTGAATTTTTTGGGTGGGGAAAAGAAGTAGAGTAGGGATGTGAAAGTGTAATGCTGATATTGGAATTTGTAAAGTGCATTAGATTTTTGAAGGGACACTCACAAGGTCAATTCAAGGCATTCATAGTAAGGTATGCATAGTTGTTATTAGTTAAGAAAGGTCCCTGGTGAGAGATATGTAGCCCCTTGTGTATAGAAAGAGCACACTATTATCTCGTGAATCCCCTTTGTCTTTTCTTTATTTTTTCCTCTTTCCGTTGTCTCTTTTATTCTGTGTATATTAGGACATTCTCGTCGCCATTTTGCTTGTTATCTTGACTTGATAATGTGTCTGTACCAAGGTTGATTATCAACAACTCTCAATTAATTGCTCCAGCAGTTGACAATATGTATATAGTTATGCTGTTACAGTTGCAGTGGTTGTTTTGTTTGGGTTTAAAATGATGATTCATGTTTGCGTGGTTTATTAGGTAATAGCGAGTGATGGGCTTTGGGATGTTGTTAGTGAGAAAGATGTAGTGAACATAATCAGAGACACAGTGAAAGAAGCAGGAATGTGTTCAAAGAGGTTAGCGACAGAAGCTGCGGAAAGAGGGAGAAAAGACAATATAACTGTTATTGTTATTTTCTTGCGTTCAGTTTCCACAGCCGAGAGAATCTATTAGCTACCTCTGCTTATTTACTGGTATCATCATTCTTTGTAAATCAATTCATCACTAACTTATTTGGATTAGTTGATTATTTACACTTCTAGCTTCTCTTTTTGGAAAAATCTTAAAATAAATAATCAATTTATTAGTTACCTTTCCTAGCAACAACTATTGTTCTGTATTTTTCATCTGTATAATAAAACTACTTCTTTTGGTTCTAATTTTGCAGCTAAATATAACAGTTAGTATTGTAAGCAACTTCCCAATTGCTAGAGACAAAATTATTATTGTTTCATCTCAAAATCATACAAATTCTATGATCAAAATTCAGAATGCTACAGAGCAATTGAAGGTATATCTTTCTTGCTATTTTCCTTTGGAACGAGTTTGTATGCACATTGAGTGACATTGTTTGATGTTTGAGATTATGCACATTTTTCATCTGATGTTTGAGATTATGCACACCAACATACCCTAATGCAAGGATCTTACATAGATGATTCAAGTACAACACAATTTTATTTGGGTCTGGACAGTTAGCAACATGGCTTTCTTGATTGATTTGGGATTTACCAAATGAACTTTGTGGATTTAAACACTCATAAGATATTCTACATGTCAGTTTTGTCAAAAGAGACATACAAATCTTTGTTTCTTTTATATGTTGTTAAGATACTGCAAATTCCACAGGACATCACTAAAATTAACTTCTACTCACTAAGTACTTTCTGTTTTTGGAAAGGATTCCCGTTATTTTCCATCTTTTGCTAACAAGTTACTAGTGAGTTTCCTGTTACTCTCTCTTAAATTCCCTGTCAAATATTATCCTGAAATAGTGATTTCCATATCAGTTGAACAAGCAGCTTGTTTTGTCTGACCCTCCACTCTTTTATTTCCATTGAATGTGCTGGTGTCTATGCCCGTTCAAACTTTGGACATGAATGAACATGTCAATGTTAGTTGTCTGATGTGTGAACATCTCATAACTGTTGATTTGATAATTGTTTTTCATAGTCATGTTTCCAAGAAACTCTAGGTGTCGACATAGAATTAATCCAAGCTCTGAACTCAATTTTTTTTAAAAATAAAAATTGTAGGGGATCTCTCTTTTGGAAAAGATGATTTGTGCACACAATATGGTTTTATAACAACATTTACAAAAATAACAAGATCATGTAGAGGGGGGAACGTGTTTTACACTTTAGACTCATGTAAATGTAAGTGTAATGCAAGACTATGTTTCTTTGGAGCTTCAATTAATTATCCTCTGATTTAAATATCCATCTGGAGTTTGGTCAGTCAAGCAATAAAATAAAAAGGACAGCTCGGTGCACTAAGCTCTCACTACGCACAGCCACGAGGTTCAAGTAAAGGCTGGATCACAAAGGTCTATTATACACAACATTTGCGAGCTTGTGCTCGATCTATTGTATTGAATGATGAAGAGTTTTTGTACTATTGTCATATTCGTTTGAATGCATTTGATTTTGTGGAATTTATTGATAGTAGAGATCTTTAAACAATGACTTTATATGTATTGGTTGTACACAATATGTTTTTCGAAGCTTATTCGAAATATATCGCTTCGATTATTTATTAGCTAATTTTGTGCATTGGATCACTTATATATTTAATTATGTGATTTATTGAATATATGCAAATAAAAATTATTATTCTTAAAAATGAAAAATTGTGGCTACAAAAATTTTACACAACATTGCCATACTTTATGAGTGTTGTTCTAGATGAGATATAAAAGGCAACATTTTTTAAATGTGACCATTAACAAAGCAAAGGCCACACTTTTAAGTGTAGTATAATCAACAAAAGGTGTTGCTAATGAATCACTACAAAGTGTGCCCTTTATACCTCTTTGGCCACACTTTTTAAGTGTAGCTGCTATGGTGATATTTCAAAAGTGTGGCCTACTGTCAAAGGTTACGCTTCTTTTGGCCACTCCTTAAAAAGTGTTACTTAAAGTCCAAAAGTGTAGCCTTATATGAAAGGCCACACTTTTTGCTAGTTTAGGCTACACTTTACTGGGATGGTTGTAGGCCTAAAATGTTGTAGTGACGCTACGAAAATGGTTCGCATGCTCTTCCTCACTTGTCGAATAGACCAAAATATCATCAATAAAGACTATGATAAACGAATCAAGAAACTGCTTAAACACCCCATTCATCAAACTCATGAAAGTTCAGGCACATTGGTCAAACCAAAAGACATAACCAAAAACTCATAGTGCCCATAGCGAGTTCTAAACGCCGTCTTGGGCACATCCTCATGCCTAATTTTCAATTGATGGTAACCGGATCTTAGATCAATCTTAGAGAAAACCGATGCACCTTGCAATTGGTTAAAAAGATCATCTATTTGAGGCAAAGGGTACTTGTTTCAAATAGTGACCCTATTCAATTGTCGGTAATCTATACACATTCTCATACTACCATCATTTTTCTTAATAAACAAAACTGGAGCACCTCATGGGGAAGCACTAGGATGAATAAATCCCTTATCAAGAAGCTCTTGGATTTGAGCCTTAAGTTCTCTTAATTATGCCGGAGCCATGCGGTATGGAGGGATAGAAATGGGATGCGTACCAGGCTCTAAATCAATGCAAAAATCTATATCTCTATCCGGAGGCATACCAGAAAAATCATTAGGTAACACTTCTATAAATTTTGACACCACAGGAATAGACCCAATGGATGGAGCCTCAATCTCAACGTCCCTAATATGAGCCAAATAAGCCAAACAACCCTGCCCTATCAATTTCTTAGCCCGAATGGAGGATATGATCTTAGTTTGCTTAGGCTTGTACACCCCTTCCCACTCTAATTTTTCCTTTCCCGAAATTTCTAGAGTTATGGACTTAGTATTATAATTAAGCACAATATAATAGAGGGTCAACCAAGTCATGCCTAAGATTCTGTCAAAGACAGTCATATCCAAAATCACCAAATCAGCCTAAGTCTGAAAACCCATAAATAAAATAGGACAAGCACGATAGACATGGGTAACTATGACTGACTCTCCAATTGGGGTGGAAACACGAATAGGGGAATCAAGAATATCACAAATCATATCAAAATCTGAGGCAAATCTCACGGATACATATGAATAAGTAGAACTCGGATCAAATAACACATTAGTTATCCGGTCATACACAAGAATAGTACCTGTGATCACCGCGTCAGACGTCTCTGCCTCATTTTTGCCCGAAAAAGCATAACACTGAGCTCTATCATCTTGACGAATCATTTCCCTGCCTGGTTGCACATTACCTCTGCCTGCATTACCATTTCCTCTACCTCCATGGCCTCGTTGATTATCTCATCGTCCACCTTGTGGACGTTCTCTACCATTATTACCATTTTCTGTGGGTACCACTGCTCTAGACTGTTGCTGTGCGGAATCTAACACAGGTGAGTGGGGATAATCTCTACTCATATGCTCTAGTTCTCCACAATTGTAATAAGTACGATCAAAAGATGGTTTGCCGCCCGTCGAAGGCGCGACTTCCTAGCTATCCTGAAAATTATGAGATGGAGTTTCCGAGTAACTACCTGTAGAGGCGGAAATATCAGACTGAATTGGCTTGGCTGCAAGTGTTGGCCTTCCGGACCCCTTGGAATAAGAACCTTGAAAGTTACCCGATTTCTTGGCCCTTTTCTCCCATGCCTTAGCTTGACCGTCTCGCCTCACCCCCTCTATTTTCTTAACATAGTCTGTTACCTCATTAAAGCTCCTCCCTGCAAAAGTCATATGAACAGATAATACTTGCAACTCAGAATTTATTCCCCTAATAAATAAATGGATTCTCTCTTCCTAAGTAATCACCAATTGAGTAGCATATCTAGACAAAGCATGGAAATTGGCCTCATAAGCAGCCACAATCATACCACCCTTCTCCAAAGCCATGAACTCATCTTTCTTGCAAGCCATCAAGGTCCTAGGCACATACTTCTCTAGAAACAGAGCATGAAATTGGGTCCAAGTAAGTGGAGGTAAAGTAGAATCTGCATTCCATATAAGCTCTCCACCACTGCTTAGCCTCACCTTGAAGTTGAAAGGACACAAACTCAACCCCATGTTGATGGACAATTCCTAACTTATGAAGACTTTCATAGCAATCTAAGATAAACTCATAAGCATCTTCATTCTCAGAACCAAGAAACACATGAGGCTTTAGCTTCAGAAACTTAGTCAACATTTCGTGCTCATTTCCAGTCATAACAGAACCCAACAAAGGACGTAAGAAAGCATCATTACCTCCAGTCCCACCCACCTTGGGCGCAGTGCTAGCAACAGGAGGATTAGTAGGAGCTTGAGTTGCTTGAGCAGAAGGAAGCACTCCAGGACCAACCAATCCCTTTAAGAACCACATGATCTGTTGAGCTAACACTGGATCCAAAGAAGGAACACATGTAGTCCCAACCTGCACCTCTTCCTCTTGTCCCATATCCTCAACATCTTCAACATCAACATTCTCCTCTTCAATCTCTTCATGATGCGCATGAGGGTTCTCATTCACAGGAGCATTCTCAACAGGAGCTCAATTTTCCAACAGGCGCTACTCTTCCACGACCTCTACCCCTACCTCGATCGAGACCTCTCGTTGCAGATTCTTCAACCGGAGCATTGACGGGAGCTACGTGCCTGATGCCGTTGAATCTAGTATTAACCATCTGCGGACAGAAGAGTGAAGGAAGTTAGATACCAATTTGAATCGCCAGATACCAATTGGAATCAAGTCATAACACGAAAGGAGACAAGAGAAAATAGAGAGATTTCCTAAAGTCCTATAGTCTCTAGAAGAAAAGTAAAGCCGTCCCCGTACCGTTCCGCGAGACTCTACTAGACTCATTTTGGTACATAGAGATCAACGAACCTAGGCTCTGATACCAACTTTGTCACGACCCAGATCGTCGTGATTGACACTCACACTAACTCTCCGATGGGAGTACCACTACTATAACTCAACCAAGCAACTAAACCAAAAACTAAGAAATTTAAGTATATAAAAGCAGAAACAATAGCTAAAAACTGAAGTTCCCATAAACTTCAACAAAAGATCTAACAACTAACAATGCGGAAGAATTAACCTAGAACCTGAAAGTTAATGTACCAAAACATGTAACAATGAACCAAGTCTAAACAAGAAGGGATACAACCCCATACTAATGAACTAACTAAAACAAATGTCTAAGTCCGGAAATGGTGGACATAGACGAAAGAGAATCCCATGGCAGCCTGAAAGAATTGGCTCACCCTTGAGTTCGAACGATCACTGATCTCCTAAGCAAGGTCTGTCCGTAGCCACTTGAAGATGCCCTGTACTCAACAAAAATAAAAGCAAGTGCAGTATCAGTACACAACCACAGTGTACTGGTAGGATCACACGGCTATCCCACTAGTGCAACATAAACAAGTCAAGACAACATTATAATCACATGCATATATATCAACATATACAATATCATCAACATTTATGAACAACGAACAACTTCACATTTTATATCAAATCATTGGTGCTCTCATGGAACCCAAACTCAAACAGCTAGCATATTGGAACGTGGCATCTGATTTCATAATTATGTCGAAATGTGGCACACTACTAAAAAACTGTCAAAAAGAGACGGAAAAAAGTGAGAGACTGCGTCGCTTTTTTGGCCAAAAGTGATGGAAAAGTGACGCAGTCAATCTCGTCGCTTTTCCAAAAGCGAAAAACTGCGTCACTTTTTTAAAAAAACAATAATATTTTTTTGAAGAATGCGACGTTGTCCGTCGCTTTTTTTATTTTCTATTTTTTTTTAAATTTTAAAAAAAGAGACAAAGTTCGTCGCTTTAATTAATTTTTAATTGTTTTAGAATCTTGAAAAGTGACGGACAATGAGACGCCGTCTGTCGCTTTTTTGGAAATAAAAATTTTAATAATTCGGAAAAGTGAAGAACTAAAGGACCCTGTCCGTCGCTTTTCTAGGTTTTTTTAAAAATAAAATCAAAAAAAGCGACGGAGTAAAGGATCCTGTCCGTCGCTTTTCTAGGTTTTAAAAAAAATAAAATCCAGAAAAGCGACGGACAAAACCACTCTGTCCGTTGCTTTTTCTGCAATGCTGCCCACCTGCAAAAGCAATTCAATTCAGTCTCAATCAAACACAAACCATTATAAAGAAACTACACAAAATATAAAACAACAAACTTAAATTAACATTCAAAAATATCTAAATCACAATTTAAAGGCTTATAAAGTCTTTTAAAATTCGTTTCAAAATTACAAATAGTTCATAAAGACTATATTTTATCAAGATTTCTAAAGTTCAACCTAATAATTAGTTCATAAATTCAATAAATCAAGATTTCTAAAGTTCACAACCTAAAGTTCTAAAATCCTACAATAATTCAAGATTTCTAAAGTTCACAATCTAAAGTTCTAAAACCCTAAAATAATTCAAAATTTCTAAATTTTACAACCTAAAGTTCTAAAATCCCACAATATTTCAAGTTCTCTAAAGTTCCCAACTTAAAGTTCTAAAATCCTACAAAAATTCAAGTTCTCTAAA
>NW_006239052.1:323313-323398 GCF_000226075.1 Solanum tuberosum
TTTAAAATCCTACAATAATTCAAGATTCCTAACATTCAGAATCTTGTAAAGTTCTAAAATCCTACAAAAATTCAAGTTCTCTAAA
>NW_006239052.1:323671-328468 GCF_000226075.1 Solanum tuberosum
AAGTTTTCTAAAATTCATAACTTAAAGTTCTAATATTCTACAATAATTCAAGATTTCTAACGTTTCACAACTCAAAGTTCTAAAATCCTACAAAATCAAGTTCTCTAAGGTTCACAACTTAAAGTTCTAAAATCCTACAATAATTCAAGACTTCTAAAGTTCACAACTTAAAGTTCTAAAATCCTACAAAAATTCAAGTTCTCTAAAATTCACAACTTAAAGTTCTAAAATCCCACAATAATTCAAGATTTCTAAAGTTCACAACCTAAAGTTCTAAAATCATACAATAATTCAAGATTTCTAAAGTTCACAACCTAAAGTTCTAAAATCCTACAATAATTCAAGATTTCTAACGTTTCACAACCTAAAGTTCTAAAATCCTACAATAATTCAAGACTTCTAAAGTTCACAACTTAAAGTTCTAAAATTCAAGATTTCTAACGTTTCACAACCTAAAGTTCTAAAATCCTACAATAATTCAAGATTTCTAAAGTTCGCAACTTAATTAAAGTTCTAAAATCCTACAAAAATTCAAGTTTATATCTAATTTCTAGAATTTCTAAGTTAAAGAATTTCCAAGTTCAACAATATAATTCAAGTAACCCAATTTTCAACAACAATATAATACATATAAGCACAAATACAATGGCAAATTAGAAAATTCAACTAATCTCTAACTTCTAGCTTCTAATTATTTGTTAGTTCTAACTTCTAATACTTAATTTACAATCATATTTTAAAAAATCCCCAATTTTTCTAACTTCAACTTTCAAAACTTACTAAATTCAAGTACTTCTAAGTTGGAAAATTCAACTAATATAATTTCAACATCATATACTATCCAATATTTTTCTAACTTCAAAGTAATCTAACTTTCATATACAATTGAATGTTTTTCTAACTTCAACCGTCAAACATACTAAATTCAAGAATTTCAAAGTTGGAAAATGCAACTAATCTAACTTCTAACTTTATCACTTGTAACTTCTAATTATTTGTTAGTTCTATCTCTAATACTCAATTCACAATCATATTAAAATAAACCCCAATTTAGAAGAAAATCCTAAAAGCAAAAATCCCCAATTCTCTACCTAACTAACAATAATCAAATATACAAATTAACAATTGAATAACACAATTCATCAAACTAAAACAATATACTAATTTATAACAAATCAAATATTACTAGAATTGAAAAAATTAAAATTAAACCCTAACCTTAACAAGCTAAGGAAAAGAGGCAGTGGGGACGACGGGTGGCAGCGCCGACGGGGCAAGGTAGCGACGGGACTAATGCTCAAGAAGAGAAGGGCGACGGCGGTGTTGGGCAGCGGCGGCGTTTGGTTTTAGAGAGAAGGGAGAGAACAGAGAACAGAGAACACAGATGGAAAAATGGGGGAAAACCCCGCTTTTTAGTTCAACATAATTTAAAAAAAGCAACGGATAGTGTCTCTTTGTCCGTCGTTTTTAAAAAATATTTGACTAAAAAGCAACGGACTAAGAGACACTGTCCATCGTTTTTTAAAAATGTTTGACTAGATATTTTGATCAAAAAGCGACGGACTAAGAGATGCCGTCTGTCGCTTTTAAAAAAAACTAATTAATAAAATAAAATAAATTTAAAATGACGGACAATGTGGTTTTTGTTTAATTTATAAATAATTATTTTTATTAAAAAGCGACGGACGGTGTCTCTATATATATTAAATAAATAATTATTAATTATATATATATATTTATTTTGCACAAAAATCCGTGAAAAAAGCGACGGACTAAGAGATGCCGTCCGTCGCTTTTAGTAAAATAATTTTAAAAATAATTACTTTTATTAAAAAGCGACGGACAGTGTGGCAAATGGCGTCGCTTTTTGGAGCAACGCAGTCCGTCGCCTTTTTGTCCGTCGTTTTTTGGCAGTTTTTAAGTAGTGGCAACCGATCCCACAGTTATGCTGGAACGTGGCAACCGATCCATTCAACACACCACAATCACAATCACAAGTATATCATCAAGATCATACATTTAAGTCATGATTTCATGACAATCATCATTCATCTATCTCATTTACAACAAGTGTGATCAACATTGCAACATTCATGCATATACAAGTATCATA
This sequence comes from Solanum tuberosum, assembly GCF_000226075.1. Taxonomy (NCBI): domain Eukaryota; kingdom Viridiplantae; phylum Streptophyta; class Magnoliopsida; order Solanales; family Solanaceae; genus Solanum; species Solanum tuberosum. Next base: position 325,785 of record NW_006239052.1, read on the forward strand.
ATGAAGCAAGAACAAACATACATCACACAATCATAGAATCACAACCATCACCTACCTCAAAACAAACTTGAAACCCTAATAAACTTGATCTTTCCCTTTCCGAATTCGTTCCGCTTGTTCTTGGTCTACAAACAATCAATATAATATGGGAATCAATAAACAATCACTAATTACCCGAATTACTAACAATTCTATGAACCCTAAATCATACCCATGATCCCAATTATCCAATTTAGGGTTGTTTCTATCATAGAATCTATAACAAAACCTTCTCCCATCAATATTCACTCATTCTATTACGTTCTACGGATCGAAAAACGGATTCGGGGAGTGAAAGCTTACCTTTAGCCTCAAGAACGGTGAAAAATGAGTAAGAGTCGCCTGGGGTTCGTTCCTTAGCTCTAAAAGTTGAAAAGTGTATAATGAGGTTGTTTAGGGGTTTATTAATGACTTTAATTCGCGTCGAGCCCGCCACAACGGCCGTTACCCCGCTGTAGCGGCCCTACCAGAGCGGCACAACCCAACGCCAAAGTGGGTTATGCGATACAGAGAGCTATTTCATGAATTCCAAGATTCCCATTTCACAACACACCTCTAACCAACGACGCTCATAAAATACCCTTTACGCCAAGATCGATTTCGAGAGTTCTACTCACCTGAATTCAATTCAGTAAAGTCATACGGATTCTTTAACGAGTTATCTAACTATTCATGTAATCAAAATCATAAATGATTCACCCTATTGTTACCAAATTTCCCTACACCTTGATGACTCCGATTTCGTCCAAATCTGGACAAGGTTGGGAAAATTCAATTACTACGAAAAAGTTTTTCGATCCTAAATTTTCCCCCGTTGGCTTTTCTATAACGACGGCACCCGATCGTTACAGTATATGTGCTCCTTTAGTTCCATTCTGTGACAAAGATGGAATTTTGAGCGTCAATAAAAAAATTGATATCCATTTTAAGTTGTTAATCATTGTGATTTATAGTATCTTTTCAATGTAAATTTTATATAATATGGATTAGCTTATTTGTTTCAATTTCGAGAGTCAATCAATTTTTTATAAGACTTTTAGATATTTAAGTTGATAACTATTGCAATTTATAGTACCTTTACGCAATATTCAATTATATATTTTACTTCTTTTATTTCAATTTATATATAAAGATGAGATTTCGAGTCAACTACTATTTATAAGGTTTTTAGACATTTAAGTTGCTAATTGTTATGATTTATAATACTTTTATGTAATTTTTAGATGATATTCCTTCGTTCATCTTTACTTGTCCACTATACTAAAAATAGTTGTCCAACAATACTTGTCCTGTTTGAAAAATCAAAAGATAATTTATCATTTTGTGTCTATTTTACCCTTGCTATTAAATTTAAATATATTCAAAAAAGTAATATTACTATTATTTATTGTTTCTTAAGGTGTGTGACAAATCAATAACCATATATATATATAAAGGAGAAACATAGATGAGGTGATGTGCCACCTCTCTATGGTCTCCATTCCTATTTATTTTTTTGGATATTTTTTAATTTTTCTCCTCATTTTTAATATAATTATTATTTGTTTATAATTAATGTTTTGTTGATTAATGTGGATGTCCATAACTTCAAGATATAATTTCACCATTATTTGTAATAATACTCACACCTCCACCATCTCCTCATTTATCTTCCACACCCTTTAATCTTCCCCAAATTCTCAATAATTAATATCATGTTTATTGCTATCTTTTTGTATGCCTCTTATAACAATATAAATAGAGGTCTTGAGGATGTGTTATGCACTTGAAGATTTAGAAAACACTTGAATATACTTGGAAGAACAAGAAAATTCTCTCTTGTCTCTCTACATTTCTTGTCTATTTTCTCACTTATATTATTACTCTTTTTAGTTTTGTTTTACTACATCTTTTCATTCTTGAAAACTTAAAATGTTACATCTAATTGTATTTATCTTCACAAAATAAATGTATTGATACTTGTATACCTATCTTAAGATACTTGTATGCCTACCTTCACATCTTTTGATATATTTTGTCTTCTTTATATATTTTATTCATAATATTTATTTTTAGATTAATTTCATTCCAATATTCATTGATCTCTTTGTATAATAATCAGACATTGAGGTTTGACGTATATCATATTCGTTCTAAGGAATAAATTCTTCGAATAAATCAAAAATATCATATAGTGACACAAAAAGAAGTTCAGTTGTTATAAAAAATATCATACAGTGACACAAAAAGAAGTTCAGTTATACATTTTTTTGCTTTAGTATAGTATAAGTCAAAATATCATGTAGTGACACTAAGGAAATTAAGTTGTTATGCATTTTTAGCTTTATTATAATATATAATTGTAGAAGTAATTTAATTTTTATATATATTTTAGTGAATGAAAATTCTCAATTAAATTCTTAAAAATTAGATGATATAATCACAAAAAATATCCAAAAGAAAAATACTTGAAATATCTACCTATAAATTTTATCGTTTGCCTGCAAATAATTTCCTTAATTCAATATAGTACATTTCACTGAAAGACTAATAGTGCTTAATAAAATTAATTATTAGAAATAAAAAAATATATATACACAAGAAAAAGAAAAAAAAATCACCACAAATATATGACACTCACATTTCAACTAATTAAATATCTAAAA
>NW_006239052.1:328973-330675 GCF_000226075.1 Solanum tuberosum
AAAAAATGGATGGAACTTATTTTTGTGTTTATATTCTAACCTATATTAATTGTGAATATACAATGAGATGTGTTTTTAAAGAAATTTCCTGATATCATGTTTTCATTTAATTATTTCTTGAGTAGCAAAGACTAATTAAATAGATAGATAACTTAGAGAATAAATATATAGTCAAAGGTCTGCTAACAAGCTATTTTTTATACATATTTTTTTCATATTTACTTAAAACAAATTATAGATAATGTTTTATGTAACTTTTGGTTTAGAATTTAAAAAACTTAAGTTTTGAAAAAGACTTTTATGTATATTATAATTTCTTCTATTTAAATTATACGTTTGAAAGAAATATTGAAAATAAAATTGATTATATTTTTTGATGATTTTAATATTCGAGTATTAGAAAGAACAAAAAATAAATCATGAATTTTTTATTTTTTTTAGAGAGTACACAAGTTTTATTGTATAGAGCATAACTTACAGAAAAGAAAACTACAATAAATAATACTATAGGTTCTTTCTAATAACTAACACTATTAGTTCGAATTACAATATTGTATATAGAGAAATACAAACAACTAAAATATATCCGCTAACACTTGAACTTCAGGGAATGCTACTTTACTGTGCCTTCCTAGTCCTTCATCGTTTTGCTTCTCAAGTCCTTCAGAAGTACAGCATCTGGATCATCCCCGTCTTCCTGGCCCTTGAGAGCCCCCTCACGCTTATCTTCTGGTTCCTTCGTTTCCAATGCTGAAGTTGTGCCATCACCTTTTTTGGCCCCGTCTTCCTTGTTCTTAACAGGCCTCTGTTTTTTCGGTTGCTCCAAATGCACCACATATTAGAAATTAATATTTTTTCATTTTACTAGAAATTTTTAAAATCAGAGTTGTGCTTTGTTATATTTTTTTTCACAAATAAGACAAAATAACATTTTATTTGAAATTCTAAATATGGAGGTGTAATTTGAATTTTTCATAGTCGAAATTTATTTTTAAATGAAGTAAAAATTATTTCAGAAAAAAGATGGGTGATATAGTTTATTTCTCCACGCAAAGCGCGGATAAGTTCACTAGTAGATAAATATTATTGAACACAAGGAGTATATATTACTATCTTTGTCTCAATTTATGCGGCATAGATAAATTTTTGAATGTCAACTAACTTTTTTATAGCTTTTTAATATTTTAAATTATATATTAAAAAATTATTATAATTTATCATATTTTTATGTAATTTTTGTATATAGTAATTAAAAAAAGACAGAAAATGATATTTTTTTTGTGGAGCCTACATCTATTGTCATTATGTTTGAAAATGAAAGCTAAAAAGTGGGATCCACCTATTAGAAAGGATAAAAGCAAAGATATAGAACCCTTTTGATCCATCATATATATATATATATATATACTTAGACATCGAAGCCCGTGCTAGCACGGGCCCAATATATATCATTTTTTGTTTTAATTTATGTGACAAAGACAAAATTAAAGAGTTAATCAAATTTTAATATTTATTTAAAATAGTTTAAATTTTTAATTATTGTTAACTATGGTTAAAATTTTTTTTTATGTCTTTTAACATTCTAAATTACTAATTATTGTTGTATGATTTGTAATATCTTTTACACAATTTTGAAATAATAAAGGTTATTTCTTCTTTCTCAATTTATGTGGTACTAATAAAATTTCGAGATTCAATCAAT
>NW_006239052.1:331982-357036 GCF_000226075.1 Solanum tuberosum
TCTTGTAGATATTTTAAGTTATTATTTATTGTAAATTATAGTACTTTTTATTAAAGTTTTTAATTAATAACATATGTTACTTTTTATGTTTGAGAGTCAAACCAACTTTTTTTTATATGTCTTTTAATTTTATATGTGTTTTGTCCTTTTCCATTTCCAAAAACTAATACTCTCTCCATTTCATTTTATATGTCATTTCTTTTTATAAATATATTGGTTATTCCCTCTTCTTATTGGAACACATGTTGACTTGTGGTGCTTGGTTATTCACTCTTCTTATATAGTAATATATATATATATATTATTGAGCATAAGTAATTTAAGCATCCAATATTTCAATTATAAATGAAAAAAAATCAACCTTTAATTCAAAATCAATGCCAAAAAGCACACATGTTGTTTTAAGTAGAATTAAAAAAAAACTTTTTGTAAGATGGAATAAGTTTATTAGATACCTCAAAATGGTTTAATGAATAAATAAAGATCGAACAATTTGAATTCACTTTTTCGTAAGACGTTATTAATATCAATTGCGCAAGATACATAATAAAACTTTTCGTAATATCAATTCACTGTTAAATGAGTTTGCAGAAAAATAATAAATGTTCCTAACATTAATGTGCTTCAGCCCTTTTTTTGGTTTCCCACCGTGTTCGAAGTTCACATTGGAACTCCGACTAAATTCGAATCGCATATTGTCGGGTCCATTTGAATATGGCGTTCCCAACATGATTTTCTCCATATCCAAGACTTGAACCCGAAATCTCTGATTAAAGATGAAACACTCCAACAGCGCACCACAACCCATGTCGATGCTTCAGCCCTGGAATATAAGAATTTTATCTACAAATATATGAGCAGTTTAATTTATTACATGTGTCCACTACAGATGTCAAATAGATGGAGAAGGGAAATTATAAGGCGGAGAAAATGAAGTTAGAACTCATTCTTATCCCTTTTGGAATCAGAAATATTAGGTGGTCTTGATAATATCATAATTCATATGTAGGAGGAAAATGGCTAACTTAATTAGAACATATTTAAAGTTTTATAGCTCCTGTATAATTAAAAGAGATAATATATTATAAATATTTTATTTATTAATGTAATATTGAAAACTTGAAATAACACATAAATGTTTTTTTTAAATGTCTAATTGGATAATTTATCGTCCGTTTAGATGCTCAATAATCAATATGAACAAACAACAATTCAGGTGTCTAATTAAAAAAATTCTACAAATTTAAGATATTATCGATGTATTTAAGTCTTTATATTAATATAACAACTAGTGTTTTAAAATGCGGGAGTTTGAGGCGAGACGTTTTATGCCAAACGGGGCGAGACGTTTTATGCCGTATGGGGAGAGATGTATGCCCCAAGACACAGGGCGTAAGTCTTATGGATCTACGGGGCATAATCTCATGTATATATAATTTTTATAATTTTATTACTAAGAAAATAAGCAAAAGTAAAACTTTCAATTATTTTACAAATACATTTTAATAAATAACTTCTAATTTATAGAAAAAATATTATGATTTTTATTTGAGAAAGGTATTAATAACCAAAAGTAAAAAAATAATATTACAATTACTATTTGTGAAAAATCATTACACCAATAACAAAAGTTTGATTTAAAGCAAAAAAAATTCAAAAATAATAATAATAATAATAATAATAATTAAAAAAAAACGTCCAGGGCGTACATTTTTACGCCCTGAGCTTATATTTTTATGCTTGAAGCTTACACCCTATATTTTAGGACTTACGCCCCTATGAATCTACATTTTCAATTTGAGCCCTGAAGTGTTTTCCGTACGCCTAGTCCCAAGACTCGCCCTAAAAAACGTAATTGAAAACACTTTGGATGAAAAACGTGGGGCTTAGGAGTAATTCATACACTATTGCATACTAGACTACCTGATAGACTTAAATATTTTTCCAAATCAAAATTTAATATTTCAACACATTTTATAATGCTAGTGTTAGCATTATAAAATTACAAAGGAAGTTTTTATAGGTGTTAAAAAGATAATTATCTCACACCAATACTAAATGGTTTTACACATACATTAAGAGTTTTAGCTAGCTTAAACAAAACAGTGTATTTCAATTAAATGTTAAGTACATTAATATGTAAATTATTTTGTTACGAATCTTATTTCAGTTGGTAGATTATTACAGTATAATTTATGCGAGTATTTTTCAAGCTAAGGATCATAAGTCCTACAAAAATATCGAATGCAAATTAATTATTATCGAGTCAACAGTGCATACAAATTCAAATATACTTTTTTGAGTCCCAAAAATAGTAGCACTTAAACAAGAATTTCATTAAAGGAAAAATTATATAATTAGACATACACCATTATCATATATATTATTATTATTTATACTCTTAAAATATTGCTTATCTTACTATTAATTAAGAATTTTCTATCATATATTGAGAAAGATACACTTATATACATGTATTTTTGCTACTAGATACACTAAAATAAGAAAAGAGGAGAGCGAGATGGGTAGGGATGTGAGTGAGATTTGTTATGTATCTCAGATACATGCAAAACCACTTGGATACAATGTATCTAGAACAAATTACACCTACTTTTGACTTCATATATCCATAGATACATTTATTTGGACGTATCTGAATGTATCTGGATACATCAAACTATGATAAGATATGTAATATTGCAAACTAGAATTTATCTAAGTAATTAGCTCCTAAAATAGTGAGATTTAGGTAAGTTCTCCAATTTTAAATGCCAAGCTAAAAGAAAACCTCTATGTGACCATATTTTTTCCTTTTTTTTTTTTAAACTATGTAATCTCCAAACATATATCAAGTTTTTCACCAATTTAAATGAACCTCCTTAAATAACTAACAGCAAGAAGCCAACATCATTTTGTTGACTAATGTTTTTTTTTTTTTGTTTGAAATAGTCGTATTTTATAAAGCATTGGAAGTCACCAAATTAAAACACAAGAAAAGTCTTAGAGAAGCAAGAATATATTAAGCATTGATTAGTCTTTACACAATTAAATACTCAAAATGAATTCAACCACGCAACATCAATACGTATATAATTGTGCAACGTCAAGCAAAGCATCTTTAGTAAGTAAATAAACTTAGCTAATAATTGGTAGGTGTATTTATTTAATTTTTAGCCTAATGGTTGGGCTAATCTTGATGGAATTAGTATCTAATCATTGGGAAACATAGACAGAAAAGTGGGTTAGTGCTTTCTATTTGTCAGTAAGTTTTCTCATTATTGTTTTTAAGAAACAACAATTTTTTTTTTTCTTAAAAAAAGAACAGAAACAAGAATATTATTGATAAAACAATATGGACATAATTTTATTTCTTTCTTAATTCTTCTCTCTTAATTATTTCTGTGATTCGAGAACTGTGAGTGGCGTACGTAAACTCTTAAGATTTTCATAAGTTCTATCATTAGTACTAAGCTTTGTTGGTTTGTTGAGAAAACAAGTAAAAGAGCACATTGTTTGTTGCCATATTGAACTTACACTCATTTTAGGTTGCCAAACATATACTCCCTCCGTTCACTTTTATTTAATTGTCAAGTTTTACTTTTCAAAAGTCAGCAGGTTGCACAAATTTTGACCTCATATTAATATATATAAAAAAATTACAATTAATAATATTTTTTATATTATTTTTAAACATCAAAATTTTAAATTAAAAATATTATTAATTTAATTTAACTCCATTAGATATTTATTAAGTCTTTTCCTTAGAAACTCAACTGAGAAGCATTTGTCCCACAAGTTTAGTGGGGTGCATTAGTTAAATTTGTGACGTTAACGAGTAGATTGCTTTCTATGGCTGATTTACGCAAATATTCTTTTAGGTAATCATTCAGATTTTGTTCAAAAATTATCCAAATGGAAAATTACTCTTACGAGCATCATTAAATTTGAATCTAATGTTTACTTATATAATATTTGCTTAACCTTATAATTAAACAAAACAATAGACATTCATCTAACGTTTGAATAACTTGCAAAATCTTAGATCATAATCTAAGATATTCAGTTTGTTCAAAAAAAATCTTTAAACAGTAATCTAACATTTTCTTCATATGATTTGGTCCCCATTTTGTTATCAATCTTATGATGAATTACAACACCAACTACACTAATGCCTAATTAAGTAAAAAAAAATCTAACGTTTTCTTATAAGATTTTGTATTTGCTCAAACATAGTCTTATAAAATGATCTTAACGGTCGGTAAGTTGCTAGAAAACAAAATTTAAGCAAAAAATGTCGACACTCCATATAGTTTCTCTCTTTTATGATTTGTTTAAGAGGAAAAAAATCATTTTATTAAAGGATTTGGTTCAACAAAATTTACTTGTCAAACATACAATTTATGTTAGTTGTATGAGATATAAAGTAAAATTATCAAAGCGTTCGTATGAATTCAAATATTTAAAGTTAAATTGTGCTATACTCTTAAAAATCAATTAACGTCAAAAGTTTAATTATGCAACTATTAGTATATGATTTTTTTCAATCCTTTATTACTATATATGGTGTTTAGTTGCAGCCCAAACTACGTATTGGCTTTTATACATTGTTGTTGTTACGTCAATTTCAATTAATTTTCTGAAATTTGGCATTAAAAGTAGGGTTTAATGACTTAGCAGGTAAGGAAAGTCCCTTTCTTTGCAAAACCCCAAAAACCAGGCCCATTCTTTAGTGACTATACTATATAAGAAATTAACCTTAATATCAGAAACATATCACGTTCCTTCTGATTTTAATTATTTGGACATCTAAGATATCTTCTATTTTGTATAACACCACTCAATGTTTTCCTATAAATTACTTTAATTCGTGTCATGTTAATATATAGATCATGCAAATATGATTCTTTAAGGGTTTAAGGATTGAATGCGTGCTTGAGAATAATAAATGTTTTTATTTTTGTTCCATTTAGAATAAGAAATGTTGATAAAATAAATAAATGAGCAAGGGAATTTATTATACAAGTGATATCACACGTTTTTCAATTTATGTATCACTTAAGGTCTAGAAAGAATTTGACAATGATCCTTAAAGGAAATTTATAGTCCTTGAAGTCTAATTTTCAACAACACAAACATTTCATCATTTAAAAAAAGTTGTAATCGTTTTATTGAAAAGGGGAGTTTAGCGCAATAACCCTAAATCATGATTCTATGTCCTAATGCTCATCACCCTGCAAAAAGGTAGAATCAACTATGACCGAACACTAACTCCATTTTATATGTACAAAAATTAGAACCAACCACATTTTGGACACTATAGCACACATGTTGAATCTGTGGGTGCTATGTAATTCCTTCATGTTTGAATACTGTAAAGTACTCTAAAATTTGTTTCTATGTCATTTTCTTGTAACATTTAGGAGTGTTTTGACTTTTAATCATCCCAAAACACTAAGATAAGCCAGTCCACTCTTAGTTTATGATGGCAATCTTTAACCCCAAAAATCATATATTTTTCATTTATTTCATCATAATTCACCCAAAACACCCTAAAAAGGAGCTTTTGGCTATTTGGGTCATGTCGAGGCACTCTTACATCCAAATTGTATGGGTATTATATATTGAGGAATTGACATATGTACAATCCGGTGAATTTATATATATGGTCTAAGTTACATCTTTAGATGATCGGTTAAAAATAACTACATTAACTAGTCAAATATAAAAGTAACACCTATATATATTAAAAAAATATATATCGTGTATATCATATATTAATATATGCAATCCGGTGCACTTATACATATGGTCTAAGTTACATCTTTAGATAATCGGCTAAAAATAACTATATTAACTAGTTAAATATAAAAGTATACACCTATATATATATTAAAAAAATATCATGTATATCATATATTAATATATGCAATCCGGTGCACTTATATATATGGTCTAAGTTACTTCTTTAGATGATCGGCTAAAAATTACTACATTAACTAGTCAAATATAAAAGTATACACCTATATATATATTAAAAAAATGTCATGTATATCATATATTAATATATGCAATCCGGTGCACTTGTATATATGGTCTAAGTTACATCGTTAGATAATCGGCTAAAATTATCTATATTAACTAGTCAAATATAAAAGTAATATCATATATTAATATATTCAAATATATATTTCGTACGGTTATTTATATCAACCCATCTCTCTTATATATATATAAAGCCCAAGCCCATACCCGTCTCGATCGGCCTCTACACATCTCTCTCTCTCTCATCCTCAATGACATGCTCAAATAAGGAACTTAAAAATGTGAATACAATGTTAAATACATTGGTTGTGTTTATGTCTATTTTATCCTTACTATTAAATGATATTCATTTTTCAATTGTTTAGATGACTTATATTTATTTAATACACCATATAAGTATTAACTCTTATTTTCGTTATGCTTGTTACTCTCTCTATCCAGTAGTTGCCCACTATTGACTTCGCACATGAATTAAGAAGCAGTTAATGATAGGGGTAATTTTACCAAATCAAGCTTAATAAATATAAGTCATCTAAACAATTGAAAAATGAATATCATTTAATAGTAAGGATAAAATAGACATAAACACAACCAATGTATTTTAACATGATAAAATTATTCATTGGTTTTATAAACTGGACAAATATTGTTGGACATCTCAAAATAGTATAGTGGACAAGTAATGATGGATGAAGAGAGTAGTTAATTTGTACAACTTTGTTAGCACATTAGGATTGACTTATCCCTCCTTGCTTATACTTATTCCTATTGATATATTTATTTATTTTAAAAATATATTTGGAGATGATTTTGAGTTTAGATTTAAAATGATCTTCTGGCTGAAAATTTGCGGTTGAAGAAGATTCCAGTCGTGTATCCCCAAATTCCAATGTATATATATCAATGTATATTACCCTATATCTCCATATATATATATATCCTGTATATAATGTATATATTTGTGTATATCTACAAAACTTTCCGTGTGATATACATTAATATACACGATATATAATATGATATACATGTATCACTGCGACACATTTCAGATCTAAATTTTTAATCCAACATGTCAAAATTGCCTCCAATCTTCCTTAATATTTTTTAAAAATATATATTCTTCTAAGGCTTTCCAACGAATCCCAATCATCTTCGCTCAATTTTTTTTTACTTAAGTTTCATATTCGAGTTTTGTTGTGATTTCAAAATTGAGGTTTTGCCATTAATGAAGAACTAAGGGGGCTTTTGACTTTTGTGATAGTAATGGTGAAATTGAGGGATTTCATAGGAATAATGGAGGATTGAAGAAAACAATCCATTTGGTGGTGCATTCACAAACCAATTATAGTTATTAGCATTGGTATACATATATCAAATTCTAGAGCATAAAATGTAGGTGATTATATGGTTTTGTTATTGAGAAATTGACATAAATATGTTGTATTTTTTTTATGACCATGATGTTGAAATGTATGTTAATATCGGAAGTTTATCCTTGGCAAACCAAACTACACGCACATACATTCAAAGTTTACTTTGACAAGATAAACTTCAGGCATGTATATCAAAAAGTTTGCTTGCATAAATAATGTGTCAAACTTCTGGCAAAACTTCGGTGTTACAACTTAAGTCTCGTATATCTGAATTCCAAAAGTTATTTTTCAAGTGACTAGGTATAACTAATTTATGAACTTTGATCATGGTCCCAAAATCGGTTATCTATGTATAGAGCTGTCAAAAAGGGCCGGCCCAGCCCCACCCGACCCAAGCCTCGAGGGCCAAGGAATTTGAAGAGCTAGGGCGGGCTGGCCCTTCATTTGAAAGAGCCTAAAAATGTTCAACCCAACCCTAGAAGGGCCAAGGGCTGGGGCGGGCTAGCCCTTTTTTTTCATTTTTTTTCTTTTCAAACTTATAATTCTATAACATCAAGAAAATGAGAAGATTTTCAATTCAAATATGACAAACAATAGTGTTGTTTTAATAACACTAGCAAAAAGTCTAGTGTAATTAGCATGTATCTCACATACTAGATACGCGAGCAAGATAAGAGAGTGAGAAGCAAGATTGGAGGGAGGCGTGGGCGCGAGATTTGTCTATGCATCCTAGATACATGCGAATCTACTTTGATAGAGTGTATCTAGAACATATTAACCTAATTTTGAGTCCATATATTCCGAGATATATGTATCTGGACGTACCAAAATCTGGTAAGATTCATAATATTACAATATAGTGTGTATTTAAGTAATTAGATTATATACTAGTGACATTATTGTAAGTTACCCTTAAATAAAAAGTTTTGGCCCATGGACCGACCTTGGCCCGGCCCGATCAAGCCTCAAGGGCCAAGGGCTTATATGGGCCGGGCTTATATGCCCTAGTTTTAAAAGGACTTGAAAATTCATATTCCAACCCTACCCCAATAATGGGTTGGGTTGGGCCGGCTCCATGGGCTAAGCCCGTTTTGACGGCTCTATCTATGTACTTCCCCTCTATTCTCACCTACTTGTCTGTTCTGAACCTCTGTGTCTGTGGAGTGGCTAGTTATAATTAATATTGTTAGGTGGTCACTATTTTATAACGTTTTTCATACATAGTCCATTTTGTAACAGCATTTTCAAACGCAAGTGGGAGTGCAACTTAACATGCTCATCTCTCATTAAAAAAATATTCCAGTGGCTATTTTTACCGTTATTTTTATTTAATTGATGAAAAAAAATAGTAATATATGTTATCATATGAAAAAATTAAGAAGTTCCCCACAATGAGTTATGGTTCGATGAAAAATGAGTGCGATAATTATATTTTATAACACAAATTTCTCACTGATTCATGATTGAAAAAACTTTATTTCTAGAAGCGTGGTGTTATTCCTCACCTACTTAATTAAAAACTAAACCTCAATGACGTTTTTGATGTTGCCAGTCCTCATGGCCTTTTTCAAGGAGGTTGTCATAGTCTCAAAACTTCAAATAGTAGTATCATTTTGGGATTCGGAGTCTACATTCGAGGTTCAATTAAATCTAGATTTTGCATTGTAGGGTAAGATTTTCTCCATACTCAAGGTTTGAACTCAAAACCTCTAATTAAGGATAAAATAGTTTCACCACTGCACCACAACCCATGTCGGTGAGAATTATTGTTATTCCCCGTAAGATCTTATATTTAAGTACTGTGAAGCCTTCTTATACCGTCTCAATCAAAATCTCTTAAAAAATCATTCATTCATCTGTCTCATACTTTACACGTCTCTTAAAAAATCATAAATAAGGACAGATTTACGAATTTACCTCTCTAAACTTATTTACACTTTTAAAAAAATATTAATTGTAAGAATAAAAAGGAAAGGATTTAATTAATTTTATCTTGATTTTGTAGATAGACAAATAATTTGAGATAATTATTTATAGTGCGATGATAGACAACTAATATGAGGCGAAAGGAAGTAAGTCTTTTGATAAAATTAGAAAGTCGTGGCGAAATTTTTCTTTATCAAATGTTTAAAAGTAAGGGTCCCCAGTAATAACTATTTGAGACTTATACAAGGAAACAAGTAACAAACCTATTACAATTGGCCTTAACTACTCTGTTGAAATATTTTTTAAGCTATCAATCTATATAATCTCGAATGAAATAAATTGGGTTACAAATTACTATGTAAATGCTTAAACGCACCAATTTTTGTAGCCATTTTTAGCCCACAAGTGACATTGATAAGTCCTGCTAATGATGCATTTACGTTTTAGACCTTAAACAATTTATTCGATCTCGAGGGCGATCGAATTGAAGAAACTACATAATTAGACATACCTCACTATCTTATACTTATATCATTTATTATTTGTACTTTCAAAATACTACGTATCATACCACTAATTAAGAGTTTTCAATCATACATCGAGGACGATACACCTAGATACGTGTATTTTTGCTAATAGATACACTAAAATAGGGAGAGAGACGAGCAAGATTTGTTATGTGTCTCAGATACATGCGAATCACACTACATACATAATCCTAGATACATAAAACAGTGGCAAGCGAGATGAGAGAAAGATGAGCGAGATTTGTTATGTACCTCAAATACACGCGAATCAACTTGGAACATTGTATCTAGAATGACGTTACACCTTATTTTGACCTCATGTATTTCGAGATACATGTATCTAGATGTATCTGAACGTATCTGGACACACCAAAATCTGATAAGATTCGCAATATTGCAATCTAGAGTGTATCTAAATACTTAACTCCTAAATTAGTGGGATTTATGTAAGTTAAAAAAAAAACTAGAATATCATATAGTAATGAACATGCAACGGAGAAATAGGGAGGGAATTACAACGTGGATAATCGAACCCTCACTAACAATGTAAGAGTTCAGGTAGCCAACCAATTGAGCTACTAAGATTCCCCTTATTTTGACATTATAATTTTCCAGCGAGTGGTTTCAGTTGAATCGGCTAGCAACAATTATATAGCACCCCCCCCCCCCCCGCGGTGGATAAAACTTGTGTTTCAGCTAGCTAGCTAGAGTGGAACCTTATTGCTCCCACCCTCCCACAAAACTTGCGTTTCTAACAAGCAAACCATATGTCATGATGTGTCCACCACACTATAACAAAAATAATTTTTAGCAGTAATAAATATGCACATTAACAAAGAGTGTTAAAATCTTTATCAATATTAATTAATTGTCATTGGATCCAATGTCGTTATAGACTTTAGGTACAAAGAGTACTAATTACCACCGAAACAACATATTTAGCGATAATTAATAAGTTATTGTTGTTAATTAATGGGAAAATGCATAAGTACCCCCAACCTATGCCCGAAATCTCAGAGACACACTTATACTATACTAAGGACCTATTACCCCCTCAAACTTATTTTATAAATAATTTTTTACCCCTTTTGGCCTATGCGGCACTATCTTGTGGGTCCAGCGTGTGTTGACAATTTTTTCAAGGATAGTGCCACGTAGGCCAAAAAGGGGTAGAAAATTATTTATAAAATAAGTTCAGGGGTAATAGGACCTTAGTATAGTATAAGTGTGTCTTTGAGATTTCGGGCATAGGTTGGGGTGGTACTTATGCATTTTCCCGTTAATTAATTGTCACAACAAATCATTGTTAGTACAGTAACGCTAGCATTTTAGCCATGCAAACGCAACGATTTTTGAAAGCAAACGAGGCTTAATGATGATACTAAATCTAGTAAAACTTCAGAAAAGTGAATTAAAAAGTTGCAGAGAAATAAATTGTATATACACATGCAAATACATATATTTTCGTCCTATACACTTATAATTATACAATACAAATATTTCCCTGCCCAGTTTTCTTTTGTCTTTCTCTCTTTCTCGTTTATACATACACAGATTATACAATTGATCTTTTGTATACAACTGCTTTCTTTTGTATATGTATAGCGAATTATACAACTGCCTTCTTTATATATGTATAGCGAATTATACAACTATTTTTTTGTATATGTATAGCGAATTATACATATATATGTTTGCTATGGAGCGCAATTATGCAAACTTTGTTATAGCATACAAATATGAATTTTGTGTTTGCTATATGTGAAAGTTGCTCTTATTTCTATCAACTACACTCTTTTATATATATATAAAGCCCAAGCCCATACCCGTCTTGATCAGCCTCTACACATCTCTATCTCTCTCATCCTCAATGACATGCTCAAATAAGGAACTTAAAAATGTGCATACAATGTTAAATACATTGTCTCTTGTTTATGTCTATTTTATCCTTACTATTAAATGATATTCATTTTTCAATTGCTTAGATGACTTATATTTATTTAATACACCATATAAGTATTAACTCTTATTTTCTTTATGCTTGTTACTCCCTCTATCCAGTAGCAGTGGCGGAGGCAGGATTTCCATCGAGGGGGTTCAAAAAGATAAGTAAGCACACTATTAGTATCCATATAAGCGGGGCGGGTCAAATATAAATGGGTCGGATCAGATATAAGCAACTAAAAAAAATTCAACTCTACCTCAACACAAACAATAAAATCGAGTAATCATATGTTTGACATAACATTAAAATAAGTATGAGAGATTGTATTTTTTAAAACTATAATTATGGGTCTTGTCTCTGTCATTGTTGTATACAAACGTTATTTAATTTTTGAAACTAACTAAGGAATACTTCTAAATCCGATCATATTGTAGCAATAAAATTTGCGTCGATAAAATAATTATCAAGATTGAAAAATATCGCGACAATTGTATTTATTTATAAATTTTAAATGATTACTCTTATTTATTTAATCTTACTTATAATTATATTATTCCTTAATCAAATATAAATTAAACGTTTGACTTAAAATGAGTATGAGAGAATGTATTTTTAATTTTAATTATGACAACAACGTTATAAGTTTTACTTAATTTTATAAAAATGGAAAATAAATTTATTTTTAATATCTAATAAAATAGTATAAATCTCAATATGTTTTCAAACAAAACAAAATTTTCATTTATTTAGAAAATTAAATGAAAATCGGCTGAAATATGGGGAAAAAACGCTGTTACAGGAAGTCGAACCCGCGACCCAGCACTTATATTGCGAATTCTTGAACCCCCTTTACCACTAAACCAAGCCCTTAGCTTATGTTCAGGGGGTTCATCACTTGGTATATACATATAAATCGAAAAATTGACCCTATATATTCCGTGTAATTTTTCCAACGAAGGGGATTCGGATGAACCACCTTGGATCCATGTAGATCCGCCCCTGTCCAGTAGTTGTCCACTATTGACTTCGCACATGAATTAAGAAGCAGTTAATGATAGGGGTAATTTTACCAAATCAAGCTTAATAAATATAAGTCATCTAAACAATTGAAAAATGAATATCATTAATAGTAAGGATAAAATAGACACAACATGGTAAAATTATTCATTGATTTTATAAACTGGACAAATATTATTGGACATCTCAAAATAGTATAGTGGACAAGTAAAGAGGGATGAAGGGAGTAGTTAATTAGTAGAGGTTTGTTAGCACATTAGGATTGATTTATCCCTCCTTGCTTATACTTATCCCTATTGATATATTTATTTATTTTTAAAAAATATTTGGAGATGATTTGAGTTTAGATTTAAAATGATCTTCTGATTGAAAACTTGCGGTTGAAGAAGATTCTAGTCGTGTATCTCCAAATTCCAATGTATATATGTATATATATATCACCTTTGTATATCAATGTATATTACCCTATATCTCCACTTATATCCTGTATATAATGTATATATTTATGTATATCTACAAACTTTCCATGTGATATACATTAATATACACGATATATAATATGATATACATATATCACTGCGACACATTTCAGATCTAAATTTTGACTCCAACATGTCAAAATTGCCTCCAATCTTCCTATATATATATACACGCGTTCTTCTACTTAAAGTTTCATATTCGAGTTTTGTTGTGATTTCAAAATTGAGGTTTTGCCATTAATGAAGAACTAAGGGGACTTTTGTGATGGTAATGGTGAAATTGAGGGATTTCATAGGAATAATGGAGGATTGAAGAAAACAATCCATTTTGTGGTGCATGCATAAACCAATTATAGTTATTAGCATTGGTATACATATATCAATATTTTCCTATTATATACTATAAGTTATGGATAACTAGAAAAAAAATGTTAAATTGATAATGTTATAGAGTATTTAAGGTGATCCAAATTCTAGAGCATAAATGTGGGTGATTATATGATTTTGTTATTGAGAAATTGGCATAAATATGTTCTTGTATTCTTTTTATGACCATGATGTTGAAATGTATGTTAATGATTGGAAGTTTATCCTTGACAAGCCAAATTTCATGCACATATATTCGAAGTTTACTTTAACAAGATAAACTTCAGGCATGTATATCGAAAAGTTTGCTTGCATAAATAATGTGTCAAACTTCAGTCACGTATATATGAATTCTAAAGTTACTTTTCTAGTGACTAGTTATTATTAATTTATGAACTTTGATCATGGTCCCAAAATCGGTTACTCTGTGTACTTCCCCTCTATTCTCACTTGTTTGTTCTGAACCTCTGTGGAGTGGCTAGTTATAATTAATATTGTTAGGTGGTCACTACATTATAACGTTTTTTATACATCGTCCATTTTGTAACATCATTTTCAAACGTTAGTGGGAGTAATAAAAAAGCTGTGCAACTTAACAAGCTCATCTCTCATTAAAAAAATAAATTCAATGGCTATTCCTACCCTAATTTTTATTTAATCGATGAAAAAAGAAAAAATAGTAATGTTATCATATGAAAAAATTAAAAAGTTTCAACAATGAGCTATGGTTCAATGAAAAATGAGTGAGATAATTATATTTTATAACACAAATTTCTCATTGATTCATGATTGAAAAAACTTTATTTCTAGAAGCGTGGTGTTATTCCTCACCTACTTAATTAAAAACTAAACCTCAATGACGTTTTTGATGTTGCCAGTCCTCATGGCCTTTTTCAAGGAGGTTGTCATAGTCTCAAAACTTCAAATAGTAGTATCATTTTGGGATTCAGAGTCTACATTTGAGGTTCAATTAAATCAAGATTTTGCACTGTAGGGCTCATTTGAGGGTGACACTCTCAATAAGATTTTCTCCATACTCAAGGTTTGAACTCAAGACCTCTAATTAAGGATAAAACAGTTTCACCACTACACAACCCAATCCATGTTGGTGAGAATTATTGTTATTCCCCCGTAAGCTCTTATATTTAAGTACTGTGAAGCCTTCTTATACCGTCTCAATCAAAATCTCTTAAAAATTCATTCATTCATCTGTCTCATACTTTACATGTCTCTTGAAAAATCATAAATCAGGACAGTTTTACTAATTTACCTCTCTAAACTTATTTACACTCTAAAAAAATAATTAATTGTAAGAATAAAAAGGAAAAGATTTATTTGATTTTATCTTGATTTTGTAGATGGACAAATAATTTGACATAATTAGTTATAGTGCAATAATGGATAACTAATATGAGGCTAAAGGAAGTAAGTCTTTTGATAAAATTAGAAAGTCGTGGCGAAATTTTTCTTTACCAAATGTTTAAAAAGTAAGGGTCCCCAGTAATAACTATTTGAGACTTATACAAGGAAACAAGTAACAAACCTATTACAATTGGCCTTAACTACTCTGTTTGAAATATTTTTTAAGCTATCAACCTATATAATCTCGAATGAAATAATTTGGGTTACAAATTACTATGTAAATGCTTTAACGCACCAATTTTTGTAGCCTTTTTTTGCCTACAAGTGACATTAATAAGTCCTGCTAATGATGCATTTACGTTTTAGACCTTAAACAATTTATTCGATCTCGAGGGTGATCGAATTGAAGACACTACATAATTAGACATACTTCACTATCTTATATATCATTTATTATTTATACTTTCAAAATACTACGTATCATACCACTAATTAAGAGTTTTCAATCATACATCGAGGCAGATACACCTAGATACATGTATTTTTGCTAATAGATACACTAAAATAGGGAGAGAGACGAGCAAGATTTGTTATGTGTCTCAGATACATGCGAATCACACTACATACACACCAGATATCTAAGATACATAAAACAGTGGCAAGTGAGATGGGAGGAAGACGAGCGAGATTTGTTATGTACCCCAAATACACGAGAATCAACTTGGATACACTATATCTAGAATGACGTTACACCTTATTTTGACCTCATGTATTTCGAGATACATGTATCTAGATGTATCTGAATGTATCTAGACACACCAAAATCTGGTAAGATTCGTAATATTGCAATCTAGAGTGTATCTAAATACTTAACTCCTAAATTAGTGGGATTTTTGTAAGTTCAAAAAAAAAAACTAGAATATCATATAGTAATGAACATGCAACGGGGAAATAGAGAGGGAATTACAACGTGGGGAATCAAACCTTCACTAAAAAGGTAAGAGTTCTGGTAGCCAACCAATTGAGCTACTAAGATTCCCCACATTATAATTTTCCAGCGAGTGGCTAGCTAGCTAGAGTGGAACCTTATTGTTCCCACACTCCCACAAAACTTGCGTTTCGAACAAGCAAACCATATGTCATGATGTGCCCACCACACTATAACAAAAATAACTTTTAGCAGTGATAAATATGCACATTAACAAAGAGTGTTAAAATCTTTATCAATATTAGTTAATTGTCATTGGATCCAATGTCGTTATAGACTTTAGGGACATTTACAAAGAGTATTAATTACCACCGAAATAACATATTTAGCGATAATTAATAAGTTATTGCTGTTAATTAATTGCCACAACAAATCATTGTTAGTACAGTAACGCTAGCATTTTAGCCATGCAAACGCAACGATTTTTGAAAGCAAACGAGGCTTAATGATGATACTATATCTAGTAAAACTTCAGAAAAGTGAATTAAAAAGTTGCAGAGTAATAAATTATTGAACAACGTAACGAAAGAAACACAATTTTTTATTGAACATACATCATAAATATGTGTTTTGCAAATCACAGTTGATAAACTTAAAAAATGAAAAAGTAAACGAAATATAAACTCTACTTCCTCCGTTCCAACTAATACTTTCTTTTTTAATCAATTTTCAAAAGAATGACACTCTTAACTTTACACTTTTCATTTTATCTTTAATGAGAAATTTTAAGACCACAAAGTAAAAAAAAAGTAATTATATGCCCACAAATGATATGCCATGGTCTATTTCAAATCATAAATTTCAGAAATCTTAATTTTCCCCATAAATTTCATGTGGATTATTACATAAATTAAAACGAATAGAATACAACTGAAAGTGACCCATTGTTGAACTAATTAGAAGAGTGAATATTCAATTTGATAGGTTACGTTGTTGCCGGTTTACCAACTTTTAAAAGGGATTTTTATGAAAAAAAGGTTAAACTCTTTGGAGTTGTTTGGTTACCAAGATTAGGATATACTAATCCTGATATTAAATTTGGAGGAACTTATCCCCACCTTTGGTTATTGTTATTAGCTACTTATTGAGCTATAAAGGATTATCTCAAATTCTCAATAGTCAAATAGTTAAGTAATTAATTTTCTGTTACAAATTTTGGTAAAGATCATGTGACTTCCCACGAGAGTTAGTTAGAACTTAGTTGGATATAATTTCCTTTAAATATATACAATTATGTGTTGTACAAGTCAAGTGATTGTTGCAGGATTTTTCGTAAGCGGTGTCACCATTTAAAATAAGAAAAATAAATAAAATAATGTAAACCATACATTAAAAAAATACAAATAAAACACAATTCATATATATTATTATATTTTTTTGAAAAATAAAATAAAACACATTATATTTTTTTTCGATGCATTTTTTTAATGAAATGTATTTAAATTAATCTCCTTAATAATATAATACTACATATTTGTTTAAACAAACAAAAGACCAAATAATTACTAGACAAAGAAGGCGAAGGAAAAAAACATAAAATATGAGGCTATGGAGTATTGATCACGCAACTTAGCATAAGGAAATTCAGCACAAAACCAACTAGGCTACACACTTCTTTTGTTCAAGGAATGTCACTTATAATATCTATATGCTCTATGTTTGCTTTTGTTTCTAAATTGTATATACCTATTTACCAGTCTTTTCGGACGAAGCAGTGTCGCGTGACACCCCTTCCCCTTTCCCCCTTCCTAAATTTGTCCCTGGTGATTGTAATGTGATTTCCATAAGAGAAAATGTGAACTTG
This sequence comes from Solanum tuberosum, assembly GCF_000226075.1. Lineage (NCBI taxonomy): Eukaryota > Viridiplantae > Streptophyta > Magnoliopsida > Solanales > Solanaceae > Solanum > Solanum tuberosum. The sequence goes on from NW_006239052.1 coordinate 349,812, forward strand.
TTCTCCTTCTAGAAAGCTCTCAATTCAGTTTTTGAGAAGTTAGATAGCAAAACTTAATATGGTATCAGAGCATACGACCGAGTTCATAGAAAGTAGAAGTCTTGTTCGTTGCTTGAAGATTCAACAATGGTGGACAACATTGCTACAATGGTGAACAATCCGTTGGCGCCATAAATTGATCCACAAACTAATCACAATCATCCTTTGAACCTGAAGTCATTTGATACTCCTAGTGTTGCTTTGACTTCAATAAAGCTTACAGGTCCAAAGAATTATGGATTTTAGAGCAGATCAATGCGTCTTGCACTACTAGTCAAAAACAAACTTGGATTTGTTGAGAGCGTGCAGAAGAGATTTGGCAAGATTGGAGAGATGTGATGCAGTTGTACTATCATGGATTAATGTAACAGTGGCACCAGAATTGTTACCTAGAATTATGTATGCATCAAGTTCGAAGAAGTTCTGGAGTGATTTCAAAGAGAGGTTTGTAAATCTAACTTGACTAGATTTTTTCATTTGTGGAAGGAGATTAATATGACTCAATGAACAAATTATGTGACCACATACTACTCTAAGATGAGAGATCTATAGGATCAAATGGATGGCATGGTACCATCTCCCTCATGTGATTGTCAGGAATTTGGTTTTCATTTTAAGTACGTTAGACACAAAAGTTACTGCAGTTTCTGGTAGGGTTGAATGAAAGTTAAACACAAGTGAGGAGTTCAATTTTGCTTGGTTCACCAGTTCCAAGTGTGAATCAGGCTTATGCAATGACAGTTCAAGAAGAAAGTCAGAGAAAGTTAGGTATGATGGAAGGAAGAAATGATCATTTGACAATGCTAGCCGAAAAGGGTTCGAGATTCAACAATCAACCTCATAATTTGCAGTATCAACCTCATATATTCCAGTCATAAAGGTTCAAGGTCAGAGCTTTTAGGGAAGAAAATTAGGTGTGATCTAGATACAAAGGCCATACAAAAGAGACTCATTACAGAATTGTAGGTTTTCCTACTGATTTCAAGAGCTAGAGGAGGGTGTCTACAGATGAGGATAACATGGCTCATACTTATATCTCAATAGCTGAAGCTGAACCATCTACTCATGGAAGAAGTACAATTCCAACATCAGGATCTCATTTCCACTTCCCAGGAGGTCATTTCACATGAGAACAACATGATCAGGTGCTCAAGATGATGGTTCCTTAGCCCACATGAAGTTGTAAGGCCAATGCTGCAGCAGGTATGCATGTTAAACATGATAATGTAAATGATGGAGGAATTAAGTGGATCATTGACTCTGGAGCCACACACCATGTTAATTGCTATGATAGGATTCTACATAATCGCAAACAATTAACACAGTCAAATCTTAGTAAAGTAAAAGTGCCTACATGGAATAAAATTCAAATAGTACATATTGGTAATGCATTGATCTTGGGTAACTGCAAGCTAAAAAATATTCTACATGTACCAGAATTCAGATTCAATCTTTTATCAGTTTACAAGCTGACTAAGCATCTAAATTGTGTGGTTTCTTTTTATCCTAACCTATGTGTAATGTCGTCTCTCTATACTGAGGAGGTGATTGGGATTTATAAGGAAGGAAAAGGCTTTACATTCTCAAGCATGAAGTGGTACCAGTAGTTGGAGCAGTAGTTACAGACAAGAGGATATAAGAATTGAAGCTATGACATCTTAGATTGGGGCAACCCTCTATGAAAGTAAAAAAACATATTTCCATTTTGAAGAATAAAGTAGATACTAGTGTGCAAGAAGAATGTATGATTTTTCCCTTAGCCAAACAATGTAGACCCAAATTTCCCTCTAGTGTAACTAATCCACTAGTTTGTTTCAGCTTATGCATATGGATGTCTGGGACCTCACCACCATCCCATCTATGATAGAAAGCATTACTTCCTGACTATAGTTAATGATTACAATAGATTTACATAGATCTCTTTGTTACAGTCTAAGACAAAAGTAACAATTGTATTGAAAAATTTCATTTATATGATTTGTAATCAGTTTGATTGTTCAATAAAAGTTTAGATAATGATACTGAATTCTTCAATACCCAAGTAAATGTTTTTTTATATTCTTTAGGTTGTGTACATCAAAGTAGTTGTCCTTAAACACCACAACAAAATGGTGTTCTTGAAAGGAAACATAGATACATTTTGGAAATATGAAGAGCATTGAAATTGCAGTCTCATGCTCCTAGTAGATTCTGGGTTGATTGTACCCAAACAACAATCTTATCTGCTTAATAGACTACCTACTACAGTGTTGGATGGACAATCGCCTTATGAGATGTTGTTTGGGAAGACTTATAGTTTTGGAACACATAAAGGTTTTTGGTTTTTTGTGTTTTGCTAGTGCACTACCCAAAGAAGACAAATTTGAGGCTAGAGCAAATAGATCAGTCTTATTGGTGGTTTTCTTCCACACAAAAAGGGTACAGGCTATATGATTTGGATACAAGGATTGTGTTCATTAGTAGAGATGTAGTCTTCATAGATGAGGTGTTTCCTTTTAAACTTTTGAACTCAGATGAAGGAATTTAGCCTTTAATATCACCTTTTATAGATGATACAGTTACATATGATCATGACCAGTCCATTATGCAACAGTGTCACATTCTATTCCCAATGCAGTTGATAATTCAAAGATATCTCCTATCACTGATGCAGTCCATAAGACTATGATAGAGAATGAAGAAGCTGAGCCAATGCTGATGATCCTATGCATCAACATGAGCTCAAGCTGAAAAATGTTGGTCCAAGAAAGACTAGTAGAACCACTAGACCACCAGTATGGATTAAGGACTACATTGTGCCCCAAAAGTTCTATCCTGACTTCATAACCAATAATGTTTGATATGATAATATATCCACTAGTTATCAAAGTTATTTACATGACTTCTCTGCAATAGTGGAGCCTCATTCCTTTCATGAGGCCTCTCAAGACAAACTATGGCTTGATGTCATGTAACAAAAAATACAAGCACTAGAAGATAAAACACATGGACAATTGTAGACTTGCCTTCTGGTGAAAATGCCATTGGCTCAAAGTGGGTACATAAGATCAATTATAAAGCCACCAGTGAGATGGATAGATACAAAACACGATTAGTTGCTAAAGAGTACACTTAAAGATAAGGTCTTGATTATCGTGAGACTGTTTCCCCAGTTACAAAGATGATCACAATTAAAACGGTTCTAATCTGGAAGCTTCACATGGCTGGGATTTATCTCAAATGGATGTTAATAATGTCTTTTTACAAGGTGATCTCCATGAAGACATTTACATGGATCATTTTCTTGGTTTGCAAAGACAGGGGGAGAATAAGGTGTGCAAACCGAGGAAATAAGTGTATGGGTTAAATAGACCTCTAGATAATGGAATATCAAGTTCACTAAAGCCTTGTTGACATCATGATATTCTCAGAGTGCTCATGATCATTCCTTATTCATTAGAAAAGAAAGAAGTGGTTTAGAAATAATTTTAGTCTATGTAGATGATCTTTTGATCACTGAAACAGTTCACACAGGATTCAAGAATCCAAAGCCATATTGAATCAGAACTTCAAGATGAAAGATTTGGGAAACCTCAAATATTTATTGGGAATATAAGTTTTGAAATCCAAAACGTGCTCTTACTTAATCAAAGGAAATATGTATTACAACTTATTTCAGAAGTTGGTCTGAGTGGAGCCAAAGCAGTAAGTACTCATTTAGAGTTCAATCATAAGATCACCAGTATGGAATATAATCAATATATTGGTAGCTCTAATGATCTTGAACTAGAAGATGTTACAACCTATCAGAGGTTGATTGGTAGATTGTTATACCTTACAATTACTAGGCCTGATATTTGTTTCAGTGTGCACATCCTAAAACTTCACTTTTGGGAAGCAGCACTAGGAGTTGTGAGATACATTAAAAGGTCTCTGGGACTTGGAGTTTTGCATAAGAAGGGAACTGAATCTACAAAGCTCATTGGATATTATGACTCAGACTGGGCTTCATGTCCTAATATAAGACGATCACTTACAGGTTACATGGTAAAACTTGGAGATTTCTTGATCTCTTGGAAGTCGAAAAGCACAAGTCAGTAAAAGCTCTGCTAAAGCAGAATATAAGAGTTTAGCCCTTTTAGTTGTAAACTTGGTTTGCTTGACAAGATTACTTAAGGAGTTGCATTGTCCAATCTTAGTGTTCACAGACAGTAAATTATCTATCCAAATAGCTGAGAATCCAGTGTTTCATGAACGTACAAAACACATAGAAATTGACTGTCATCAATATCTATGCACAACTATGCAACCTGCTAATATTTTTACTAAGGGACTAGGTGTTTCTCAACATCACTTTCTATTAACCAAACTTGGTGTGTTAGATATCTTTCACCCTAGCGTTTGAAGTGGAGTATTGAGCTATAGAGGATTATCTTAATAGTCAAGTAGTTACGTAGTTAATTTTCTGTTACAAATTATGTTAAAGACCATGTGACTTTCCATGCACGTGACTTAGTTAGAAACTAGTTGGATATAATTTCCTTTAAATATATACAATTTTGTGTTGTACAAGTCAAGTGATTGTAATGTGATTTCCATACGAGAAAATGTAAACTTGTTCTCCTTCTAGAAAGCTCTCAATTCAGTTTTTGAGTAGTTAGATAGCAAAACTTAATAATATTGATATAAATTATAATATTATTTATTTCATATACGTATGAAAAATTTGTTGGGTTTAGCAAGGTGTAAATGAGAAATAAGAAGAGAAAATGGAAAGTGGGGGAACCAATTTTGGAGGGAAAATGAAAAGTCAATGCAAAGTGCAAATGAAAAGTCATTTTTACCATATTGGTAGAAGAAAGGAAATTGTTGTCCTTATATTAGGAAACACTTCCTTTAGTTCTTAAAGGGTTAATAAGAAGGTGCCCCCTCGCGCCGTCGTCGTCGCTCGCTCGGCTTCGGCTTCGGCTTCGAATTTGGCAAATGATTGATTGATAATATTTTTGGACAAAATTTATTTAATCAATCTTTTTAATTCATTTCTTTTCTCTTATAAATTAATTCAGAATGTTAGTTAACTAACGAAATTAATTTCGCAACGAATTATTTGAAATTTGCGCGTAACGATAAATTTGTTTGAAAGGATTTATTCCTTCGTTCTGGAAAAAACGGGTCTGAACAGATTTGTCTAAACAAACGCGTTCCTTGCTGCTAATGGCTATAAAAAAGAGGTCTTTTTTGGTTTTTCAAACACTGAAATTTTTTTCCTCTTTGCATACATTTTCTTGCATAAATAAAATTGTCGATCGACTAAGTCTATGTGTGCTCTTGTTGCTGTTCTTGCGTTCGCTGAAGTTATTGAAGTTTGAGGTACCGCTACTTCTTTAACAGGTTAATCCGTTTTATCTTGGAAGGAATTAATCTGCAATCTCGGGTACAATGAGGGGATTAAATTTCTTAAGAAAACACAATGGTTTCTGTGGACTCGAATTAAAAATATTTTGTCTATTTCATCTTTTTTCTGTTTCTGTATTTTAAGTTAAATAACAGAATTAATTTGGTGCAACGAAATTTATTTGAAATTCACTTGTAACGGTAAAAACGTTTTGAAAGGACATGTTCCTTCCGAAAAGTCGTTACTTTTCCCAAAAGACACAACGTTCTGGAATAAATGGGCCTGAACAGATTTATTTAAACAGACGTGTTCCTTGCTATAAATGACTATAAATAAGAGGTCTTTTTCCGTTTTTCAAACACTAAAATTTTTCCTCTATGCATACATTTTTCTTACATAAATAAAATTGTCGATCGACTAAGTCTGTGTGTGCTCTTTTTCATGTTCTTGCGTTCGCTGAAGTTATTGAAGTTTGAGGTACCGCTACTTCTCTAACAGGTTAATCCGTTTTATCTTGGAAGGAATTAATCTGCAATCTCGGGTACAATGAGGGGATTAAATTTCTTAAGAAAACACAATGGTTTCTGTGGACTCGAATTAAAAATATTTTGTCTATTTCATCTTTTTTCTGTTTCTGTATTTTTTACTAACCTGAATACAAGAGATAACAATCTTAAGAAATTTAATAGTTTCTGTATTTAAGGTTTCTGGAGACTAAAACCTTTATGGTTTTCTACTCTTTTTGAATTTTTAAAATTCATTTGATTAATGATTAAAAGAACATAAAAACTTTATCGTTAAATCAAAAACAATCTGTGTAAGGATTTATTCTTTACTGTTACTATTTCACATACTAAAATTGTCTACCATTTGTGACAGAAAAATGACTGATTCAAGTCAAGTAAATGATGGAACAATAAGTGCTGCAACAACATCGGTTGCACACAATTGTTCAACTGCTGCCCTAGCACCGGCTGAGAAACCTGCAAAGTTTTCTGGAGTCGACTTCAAGAGATGGCAGCAGATGATGTTCTTCTATCTGACTACGTTGAGTCTGCAGAGGTTCATTAATGAGAACATTCTTGTTATGTCGGATGAAACTCCACCTGAAGAACGATTCTTGGTAACAGAAGCATGGACACATTCAGATTTTTTATGTAAAAATTATATTCTGAGTGGCCTGCAAGATGATTTGTACAATGTGTACAATAATGTCAAAACCTCAAAAGAACTCTGGGATGCTTTAGAAAAGAGGATGCCGGAATGAAGAAGTTCATTGTGACAAAGTTTCTGGACTATAAGATGATAGATAGTAAGACCGTCTTCACCCAAGTTCAAGAATTGCAAGTCATAATCCATGATCTCCTTGCTGAAGGTATAAATTTAGTTAATACCTATGTTGAAAATATTAAGTCTATTCTTATTACTCACATAATCTTTAATGTAAGATTGGTTATGAATGATGTTTTTCAAGTGGTTGCCATTATTGAGAAGTTACCTCTATTGTGGAAGGATTTCAAAAACTACTTGAAACATAAACACAAGGAGATGACTGTTGAAGATCTCATGGTAAGGCTGAGAATCGAAGAGAACAACAAGGTTGTAGAAAAGAGGTCACGTGGTAATTCAGCAATATCTGGAGTAAATATTGTTGAAGAAGATCCCACAAAATCAAAGAAAAGAAAGAAAACATCTGGTCCAAAGAGCAATCCTCCTAAGAAGAAATTCAATGGAAGCTGCTTCAACTGTGGCAAACGTGGTCATAAGGCTACTGAATGCAAGGGTCCCAAGAAGGACAAGAAGAAGGATCAA
>NW_006239052.1:357297-359517 GCF_000226075.1 Solanum tuberosum
TTGTTGCAAAGGTGGAAGGAACAATCAAGGTCCTATTAAAGATGACATCAGGCAAGGTGGTGACTTTGAACAGGGTCTCGTACGTTCCGAAATTGCGCAAGAACTTGGTTTCTATACCAGTTCTGACTAAGAACGGATTCAAATGTGTATTTGTTTCTGATAAAGTTGTAGTGAGTAAGAATGAGATGTATGTAGGAAAAGGTTAGCTCACTGAGGGCCTCTTTAAATTCAATGTAATTGTAGTTGATATGAATAAAGATTATGCTTCTTCTTACTTGTTTGAGTCTAAATGTTTATGGCATGAACATTTGGAACACGTTAATAATAAAATCTTGCGAAAACTGATTAACTTTAATGTTTTGCCTAAATTTGAGTGCAATAAATCAAAATGTCAAGTTTGCGTTGAATCTAAGTATGTTAAGCATCCTTATAAGTCGGTTGAAAGGAATTCATATCCCTTAGAACTGATTCACACGGACATTTGTGACATGAAGTCAACACTAACACGTGGTGGAAAAAAGTATTTCATAATATTTATTGACGATTGCACTAGATATTGTTATGTCTATTTTCTAAATGGTAAGGATGAAGCAATAGATGCATTTAGGCAATATAAAACTGAAGTTGAAAATCAATTGGATAGAAATATCAAAATGATCAGAAGTGATAGAGGTGGAGAATATGAATCTCCATTTGCAGAAATAAGTTTGGAAAATAGAATCATCCATCAAACTACTGCACCTTACTCTCCTCAATCTAATGGAATTGCGGAAAGGAAAAATCGAACTTTAAAGGATATGATGAATGTCTTACTTATAAGTTCAGGTTTACCACAAAACTTGTGGAGGGAAACTATCCTTACAGCAAATCGAATACTCAATAGAGTACCTCACACAAAGACACATGTTATTCCATATGAGAAATGGAAAGGTAGAAAACTCAACTTGAAATATTTCAAAGTGTGGGGGTGTCTAGCCAAAGTCCAGGTTCCTATACCTAAGAGGGTGAAAATAGGGCCTAAGACTGTGGATTGTGTATTCATTGGATATTCCACAAATAGCATGTCGATTTTTGGTTCATAAGTCCAAACATTCGGATATTCATGATAATACGGTAATGGAATCAGATAATACTGAATTTTTTGAACATATCTATCCGTATAAAACTAGAGAGTCATCTAGTGGGGGGGTCTAAACAACCTCGAGAAGAACCAAAAGAGAATGAAACCAATGAAGAGATTCCAAGGCGCAGTAAACGTCAAAGGACATCTACTTCATTTGGATCTGATTTTGTAACATTCATTTTTGAAAGTGAGCCTCAAACATTCAAGGAAACAATGTTGTCTAGCGACTCAACCTCTTGGAAGGAGGCTGTCAATAGTGAGATTGAATCAATCTTAAGCAATCATACCTAGGAGTTGGTTGATCTTCCTCCGGGGAACAAACCCTTGGGTTCAAAGTGGATCTTTAAAAAGAAGATGAAAGATGATGGAACTATTGACAAATATAAAGCAAGACTTGTTGTCAAAGGCTTTAGACAGAAAGAAGGTCTTGATTATTTTGACACATACTCGCCAGTGACTAAGATTACATCAATTCGGATAATAATTACCCTAGCTGCAGTATACGGTCTTGAAATCCATCAAATGGATGTGAAAACCGTCTTCTTAAATGGAGAGCTGGAGGAAGAGATTTATATAGAACATCCTGAGGGCTTCGTAGTTCCCGGTAAAGAAAAGAAAGTATGCAAACTTGTTAAGTCACTTTATGGACTAAAACAAGCACCGAAACAATGACATGCAAAGTTTGATCAAACCATGTTGTCAAATAGATTTAAGATTAATGAGTGTGATAAATGTGTTTACATTAAAGACACTCTAGATCAGGAAGTCATTGTATGCCTATATGTGGATGACATGTTGATAATGAGCAATGACATTATCAATGTAAAAGCTACTAAGCGTATGCTCGCTAGTAAGTTTGATATGAAAGATCTAGGAGTAGCCGATTTGATATTGGGAATTAAGATTCACGAAACTCCTAACGGTCTAGCATTGTCTCAATCTCATTATATTCAAAAAGTACTTGAAAAGCTCAAGTATTTGAATTTCAAAAAGGTAAAGACCCCAATTGATGTGAACCTTAATCTTGCTAAGAATAAAGGTGAAAGTCAGTCTCAATTGGATTACGCCAGAGTATTGGGAAGTTTGATGTATGCCAT
>NW_006239052.1:360411-394205 GCF_000226075.1 Solanum tuberosum
AAAGTTTAAAGGGAAACCTACTTATCCAGATGCGATTAACCCTTACTTACGAGACACACAAGTTTTTCACGCATATGTTTTAACAATAGCCATTCTCCATTCATGTGGGGGATTTTTGGGTTTAGCAAGGTGTGAATGGGAAATAAGAAGAGAAAATGGAAAGTGGGGGAACCAATTTTGGAGGGAAAATGAAAAGTCATTGCAAAGTGCAAATGATAAGTCATTGCAAAGTGCAAATGAAAAGTCATTTCTACCATATTGGTAGAAGAAAGGAAATTGTTGTCCTTATATTAGGAAACACTTCCTTTAGTTCTTAAAGGGTTAAGAAGAAGGTGCCCCCTCGCGCTGTCGTCGTCGCTCGCTCGGCTTAGGCTTCGGATTTGGATTTGACAAATGATGTGATTGAATGATAATATTTATGGACAAAATTTATTTAATCAATCTTGTTAATTCATTTCTTTTCTCTTATAAATTAATTCAGAATGTTAGTTAAATAACATAATTAATTTGGTGCAACAAAATTTATTTGAAATTCACTTGTAACGGTAAAACCGTTCTGAAGGGACCTGTTCCTTCCGAAAAGTCGTTACTTTTCCCAAAAGACACAACGTTTTGGAAAAAATGGGTCTGAACATATTTATCTGAACAAACGCGTTCCTTACTGTAAATGGCTATAAATAAGAGGTCTTTTTCCGTTTTTCAAATACTGAATTTTTTCCTCTATGCATACATTTTTCTTACATAAACAAAATTGACGATTGACTGAGTCTGTGTGTGCTCTTGTTGTTGTTCTTGCGTTCGCTGAATTTATTGAAGTTTGAGGTACCGCTACTTCTCAAACAGGTTAATCCGTTTTATCTTGGGAGGAATTAATCTGCAACCTCGGGTACAGTGAGGGAATTAAATATCTTAGGGAAACACAGTGATTTCTGTGGACTCGAATTAAAAACATTCTGTCTATTTCATCTTTTTCTGTTTCTGTATTTTTGACTAACCTGAATACATGAGATAACAAAATTATACTCCTTCCGTCCCATTTTATATGAATTAGTTTGATTTGACACAAATTTTATGAAAGAAAGAAAGACTTCTAAAACTTGTGGTCTAAAATATTTGATAGATGTTTTTGTGGCGCTATAAATCATTTAAACTGAGCATTTTAAAGTTAAAGTTGTTATATTAATATATAAAAATGTGTCGTTCTTTTTTTAACCGAATAAAAAGAAAAGTAAGATAGTTATTAATTTTGTGATAGCCTTGTTTTGAACTGAAGAACTATAATTTCATGATTATAATTAATCTTGGATGGCTAGCTAGCCTTGTTTTGAACCAAACAACAAAAGGGTAACCTTGTACTGAAAATAATTCGAAGTCAAATTAATACTTGATCCAAGTTAGTCATGAAAAATTGTGGCTAATTAAAACAGTTCGTTAGAAAACTTTTTAAATTTATAAATAGAGACAACAAAACTTCCTTTCCTCTACATCCTTTCAATAGCAATGGCACAAAATGTAGGATCCAATTTCTTCACTGTTAAAAACTTAAAACTTGGATACCATTTTCTAATCTCTCACACACCTTACCTCTTTATCATTCCAGCCATTTCTGCTTTGGGATTTTATAACCTTTTAACTATGACTACCTTGGAAGACTTGAATAATCATATTATTCTTATGCTGAAATCTTGGCCAATTATTATTATTATTATTATTTTCTTCGCCGCTCTCTACTTGATCAGGGGTCGTCCAAGAAACGTTTACTTAGTCGATTTTGCATGTTACAAACCAGATGAGGCGGATATGATGAGCAAACAACAACTATTAGACATAATGTCATTAACTTTTGACGACGAAGCTGTACATTTACAGAAAAAAGTATTGGAGAAAAGTGGTTATAGTGACAAAACGTATATTCCAGAGGGTATCAGAAGGCTACCTGAAAAGTTATTGACGTTTGAAGAGTCTAGGAAGGAAACAGAAAAAGTCATGTTTGGAGCCATAGACGATTTATTGGCGAAAACAAAAGTGAAGGCTCGTGAAATTGGAATAATTATAGTGAACATTGGCTTATATAATCCAACACCCTCTCTATCCTCTATGATAGTTAACCATTACAAGCTTGGATCGGATGTTCTCACTTATAATATCAGTGGAATGGGTTGCAGTGCTGGACTCATTTCTATAGACCTTGCAAACCGGCTTTTGCAGGTTAGTTCACTATAACAAAAACAACTTTTCGCGGCAATAAATAGACATATTAATAAAGAGTGCTAAAGTCTTTACCGACATTAGTTAAGTATCATTAGATTCAATGTCGCTAAAGCCTTTAGAGACATATACAAAGAATGCTAATTGCCGCTAAAAATATATATTTAGCGGCAATTGTTAATTAATTGCTGCTAAAAAATATTTTTGATGTAGTGGTTAGACATTTATTATTACTGTATCCATACGTTTGATTCTATGTATATTCATATACTACTTTGTTAAAATTGTAAAACAGACACAAGTCAGTGCTTATGCGATGGTAGTTAGCACAGAGAGCATCCATTGTGGTTATTATCTTGGAAAGGATAAATCAAAGCTTGTATCAAACTGTCTTTTTCGTATGGGTGCTGCTGCCATTCTCCTCTCTAACTGCTTCTCAGACTCTCGTCGTTCCAAATATAAACTTATGCACGTTGTGCGTACACATAAAGGAGCTGATGACAGAGCTTTCAAAAGTATATATCAAGAACAAGATGAAGATGGAAATATTGGCATATCGCTCTCAAAAGGCCTAATGGTCGTAGCTGGAGAAACTCTCAAATCAAATATAACAACTCTCGGGCCATTAGTCCTTCCTATGTCCGAACAACTTCTATATTTTGGGTATTTAATTGCTAGAAAAATCTTTAAATTGAAGAATATCAAGCCTTATATCCCGGACTTCAAGTTGGCGTTTGAACATTTCTTCATTCATGCTGGAGGAAGAGCAGTGTTGGATGAGATGGAGAAGAATCTTGACCTCACGGAATGGCATATGGAGCCATCAAGAATGACGCTTTACAGGTTTGGAAACACATCGAGTAGCTCGGTGTGGTATGAATTGGCCTACTCTGAGGCGAAAGGGAGGATAAAGAAGGGCGATCGAGCATGGCAAATAGGTTTCGGGTCAGGATTCAAATGCAACAGTGTTGTTTGGCATGCCCTGAAGACTATTAATCCTGCTATGGAGAAAAATCCTTGGACTGATGAGATTCATGACTTTCCAGTTAATGTCCCTCTAGTCATGCCTCTTTCTGTTTGAATATTTACTTGTTAGTTGTCCCAAATGGGAAATAATGGAGTAATTGTTTACCTGTAATAATAAATATGGACATTTATAGCCAACTCTCTAATGTAAATACTGCTAAAGGCTTTTAGCGATTATGAATACAATGGTATTAACTCAATGAAAAATCTACTGCATGCCACTACTAAATGTGTCTTTCGTCGTAGTGGATAGGTTCATTACCAGTACTTATGATAGATTATGTTAATGATTAAAACCAAAAATATGAGTACTATTTTTATGTCAAATTCTTCTCTTTCTGTATATCGGTCTGTCTCATGAACATACACAAAGTATAAATTCATGACCTAATGATAGACGACCTATGTCTAAAGGCAGAGAAATCGACACCATCAAAGCGAAAATTTGAATAATAAGCTTAACAAAAAATAATATTGCAGATTCTTTTGTGAAATAAAGATGGTTAATGAAATTTTTTATTAGTTAAATGCAATAATGTATATATTTATTTCAATTTGATGAAGTTCAATCATCTAATTAGTCTTATCTCACTAATATTGCCTTATAGACAATATTTGCTTTGTATAGTTCTTGTCATCTAACCAGATGTGTTTTCCATGTGTATTCCACGTTAAATTGTTTAGATGTAATATGAACATGTGAAGAGAACAACTACATTTTATGTATTCACATATTTTCACATTTGTTGTGAGTAATTTAAAAAAAAAAAAAAAAACTCAAAACATTTTAAAATAATATTTTTTGAAGTTAGAAGATCTTGTTAATTTGATAATACATTTGTGACATATATAATACTTTAATTAAATACAAATACTTTCCCAAATAGAAATATAGATTTGCATTAATGAAAATATCTATTAAATAAATAATAAAAATTAAAATAATACAAACTTCAACTGTCGTTATTACAAGTCATATGAACTTTTATTCGTGTAAAATACTAAAATATTAAGAAATAGTAAATAAGTAAAACAAAATGGTAATGTTTGTATAGTAATAACTATTTTGAAGCAAACTTTATGAAAGTCTAAATCACATAAGTAGCATTGATAAATAGTCATTCTTTTGTCTTGAGCATCAAAAACAAACTATGACAATTATCTAAATTTTGGAAAAGATACTTAGAAGCATATATCTACATCACAAGAGAAATTGTTAACAAAAACAAAATAAATTGATACTACATCATGTTAACTTCATATATTGGAACATTACATACTAATGTATATATTAAGCAAAAAAATAATTATTATATCATCAAAATAATTTTCCTCAAGTACTCGAGGTTATAGAATATACCCTCTTAGGATAGAACGACTTACTTCATCAGAATAGTGGTACCTCATATTTCGCTGAACTTCGAATTCACTCTATGACAATAAATCACACAAAAAAATTTAAAATGCAAGAAGAAGAAGAGTAGATGATTAAAAAAATTGTGGTTGAAAAATGAGAGGAAGTCCCTCTATTTATAGTTAACAAAGGGTAGTACAAAAAAATGGTTTTTGTGTCTTATCTGAAAAGTCATGACCTTTTCGGGAAGTCACAATCCTTTGGAAAGTCACAACTCTTTGAAAAAGTCACAACTTATTGAAAGAGTCACAACTCTTTAGAAAAGTCACTACTCATCGAAAAATCACAACCCTTCGAAAAAAGTCACAACTTGTCGAAAAAGTCACAACCTAAGTTAGGGATATTATAGTAATTTAACATTCAATTTAGGAGTTCATGTTTTTAAGGTAATATAGAAGATTTGCTTTGTATTTTTCTTGTCATCTAACCAGATGTGCTTTGCATGTGTATTCCACGTTAAATTGTTTAGATGTAATATAAACATGTGAAGAGAACAACTACATTTTATATATTAACATATTTTCACATCCGTTGTAAGTTTTTTTAAAAAAAAAAAACTCAGAACATTTTAAAATAATATATTTTGAAGTTAGAATTTCTTGTTAACTTGATAATACATTTGTGACATATATAATACTTTAATTTAATACAAATACCTACCCCAATATAAATATATATATATATATATATATATATTTGCATTAATGAAAATATTTATCTCATTAAATTAACTATTATATAAATAACAAAAATTAAACTAATAAAAACTTCAACTGACGTTATTACAAGTCATATGAACTTTTCTTTGTCTAAAATACTGAAATATTAAGAAATAGTGAATAAGTAAAACAAAAGGGCAATGTTTATATAGTAATAACTATTTTGAAGAAAAATTCATGAGAGTCTAAATCACATTAGTAGCGAAATAAAGTCATTCTTTTGTTTTGAGCATCAAAAACAAATCGTGACAATTCTCTAAATTTTGCAAAAGCTATTCAAAAACATATATCTACATCACAAGAGAAATTGTTAACAAAAACAAAATAAATTGATACTACATCATGTTAACTTCATATATTGGAACATTACATACTAATGTATATATTAAGCAAAAAAATAATTATTATATCATCAAAATAATTTTCCTCAAGTACTCGAGGTTATAAAATATACTCTCTTAGGATAGAACGACTTACTTCATCAGAATAGTGGTACCTCATATTTCGCTGAACTTCAAATTCACTCTACGACAATAAATCACACAAAAAAATTTAAAATGCAAGAAGAAGAAGAGTAGATGATTAAAAAAATTGTGGTTGAAAAATGAGAGGAAGTCCCTCTATTTATAGTCAACAAAGGGTCCTTCGAAAAAATGGTTTTTGTGTCTTATCTGAAAAGTCATGACCTTTTCGGGAAGTCACAATCCTTTGGAAAATCACAACTTATTAAAAAAGTCACAACTCTTTCGAAAAGGCACAACTTATTGAAAAATTCACAATTCTTCGAAAAAGTCACAACTCATTGAAAAAGCACAACCCTTCGAAAAAAGTCATAACTTATCGAAAAAGTTTCAACTCATCGAAAAAGTCACAACTCTTTCGAAAAAGGCACAACTTATTGAAAAATTCACAATTCTTCGAAAAAGTCACAACTAAGTTAGAGATATTATAGTAATTTAATATTCAAGTTAAGAGTTTATATTTTTAAGATAATATAGATAAAATAAAATAGGTGCAAAATACAAATATCGGAGCAATTTTGATTGTGTTCTTAAATTTCAGTAATTGGACATTATCTACGGTTTAAGATCGATACATATTAGCATCAACATGGGAGACGAACGGGGAAATCCTGAATCTCATCTGTCCAAGAGGTTTTCCTTTTTGGCTGCATCAGCAGTCCTTCTTTATCCTACCTTTGGCCTCGGAATAGGCGAGCTACTTGAACCTATAAAGAGTCATTCTTGAAGGCTCCTTAAGAGATTCTTCTGAAGCTCATCTACCACACCTCTTCCCCCCTGCAGAAATGCTCGAACGCCATTTTGAAATATGGTTTCATTTTCCTCTTTTATCTCATAGTTTAAATTCAAACCAAAACCAAATAAAAATCAATTTAGTTAATCTGTTTGGTTCGAATTTCGATTTGAATTGATTTTTAACCAAATTGGGAATGTCCCCATTTACGGTAATGGTGCATTTGTGACTTGTACAAAGAGATAAGTAACCAACCTATTGCAGTTGTCCAAAGTACTCTGTTAAGCTACCAACCTATATAATCTCAGATGAAAAGAAATTGGGTTACAATGTAACTGCTTTTACGTACCAAATTTTGTAGCCTTTTTTAGCCCACAAAAGTACACTAATAAGTCATGTACAATTATTGATGATAATCTTTTTTTTTCTCAATGTGCAAATGCCTCGTTCAACTTTTTAAGGAGGTTTTTATGAATGAATTTAAGTTAGAACTCTTTGATGTTGTTTGGTTACCAAGATTAGGAGATTTGGCTCCTCTTCATTTCCTTTCTCTCATCTTTTTCCCCAAGTTCTTATTTGGACGAGAGACATCTGTCATAAATTTAAATCAATGGTTGAAATCTAATAAATTAAAGATAAGTTTTAACCATGATTAAGATAATAAATATTTTATATAATTACTTTCAAAATATAAGACAATCCCCAAGTATAGCAATTAAGCTAATTAAATTTGGGGGCATTTTTTTCCACCTTTGGTTATTGATATATGCTAATATTGATATACCTTTTATTTATTTCATATAATTAATTTCGAGATAACCAATCAGACTATGTGAGTTAGCGTGACTTGGTACTTGTGAAAACTTGGTCATGAAAATGGTGGCTAAAACAGTTCCTTTGAGAACTTTATTATTTTATAAATAGAGACAGCAAACTTTCCTTTCCTCTACATCCTTTCAATAGCAATGGCACTTTACCTCTTTATTATTCCAGTCATTTCTGCTCTGAAATTTTACCTTTTAACCCTTACAACCTTGGAAGACTTGAACAATCATATTATTCTTATGCTGAAATCTTGGCCAATTATTCTTATAGTTTTCTTGGTCGCCGCACTATACTTGATCAGGGGTCGTCCAAGAAACATTTACTTGGTCGATTTTGCATGTTACAAGCCAGACGAGGCGGATATGATGAGCAAACAACAACTCTTAGACATAATGTCATCAACTTTTGTAGACGAGGCTGTACATTTACAGAAGAAAGTATTGGAGAGAAGTGGTTATAGTGACAAGACGTATCTTCCAGAGAGCATTAGAAGGCTCCCTGAAAAGATAATGACGTTTGAAGAATCGAGAAAGGGAACAGAAAAAGTCATATTTGGAGCCATAGACGATTTATTGGCGAAAACAAAAGTGAAGGCTCGTGAAATTGGGATAGTTATAGTGAACATTGGCCTGTATAACCCAACTATAAAGACTGAATGTGTGCTGAAAATAGTATATTTATTAATGAAGGCAGCAAGGTATTAAATAGAGTTACAGGTAAGACTCCTACACGAACTGAACTAAAGTAATCTAAATAAATAATAACTGCTGAATTAGTAATGCAATCCTAATACGACTAAACTACTAATCCTAATACGACTAAGCTACTGAGTGATGTCCTAATGCCAGATGTTCTAATACGCCCCCTCAAGTTAGGCGATGAGTCACCAAGCCTAACTTGAACAAATTAGACTCAAAAGCAGATTTAGGAAGTGCCTTGGTGAGAGTGTCAGCAATTTGATCAGCGCCATGGACATGAACAACACGAACCCTTTTGATGTCAACATAGTGGCGAACAAAGTGAAAGTCCACGGCAGTATGCTTCACACGGCTATGGAGAGCAGGATTTTTGCTCAAGAATGTGGCTCCAAGATTGTCACAATAAATTGTGGGTAGCTGATATACCGGAAAGTGCAACTCATTTAAGAGATTGGTGACCCATAAGGTTTCAAAAAGTGCATTAGCTACAGCCCTGTATTCAGACTCAGTGGAGGATCGTGAGACAGTATTTTGCTTCTTTGAGGACCAGCTAATTGGATTGTGACCAAGAAATAAGATGTAACCAGATGTAGAAACTCTATCAACGATGTCCCCACCCCAATCTGCATCAGAGTACACATGTAGATTGAAATCATCAATAGGAGTAACGTGTAGGCCGAGTTGAATGGTACCACGTAGGTATCGAAGAACACGTTTTACAGCCTTCCAGTGAAGGTCTAATGGTGCTTGCATGAATTGAGAAAGCTTGTTGACTGCATAGGCTATGTCAGGTCTAGTGAAGGATAGATATTGAAGCCTACCCAAGACTCGGCGATAACGTGTAGAATCAGTCAAGTGAGTTCCATCAGACAAGGTGAGTAACTCAGATGCACTCATTGGCGTGTTAACACTCTTGTAGTCGGTCATTAGCTCATCATTTAAAATTTCATTCACATAATTTGTTTGGGTGAGAATTAAACCGTTAGAGCAGTATATCACTTCAACACCAAGAAAATAATGAAGATTACCTAAATCTTTAATAGAGAACTTAGAAGCAAGGGAAGCGATAACCTGATTGACACTTAAGATATTGCTCCCAGTGATAATAATATCGTCGACATAGACGAGAACGAACAATGTATCACTTACACCATGTCTGACTAGTAGTGAGGCATCAGATTTTGTCTTAACAAAGCCTATCGATGAAAGGTAACTAGTGAGGGCATTGTACCACACCCGAGGAGCTTGTTTCAAGCCATAGATCGCCTTTCGCAGCCGACATATATGCATTGGTTTGTCATCACTAGTAAACCCCGGAGGTTGTGCCATGTACACTTCCTCTTCCAGGTTGCCTTGGAGGAAGGCATTATTGACATCCAACTGGTGAAGATGCCAGTTGTGACGAAGTGCCACAGAGAGGACAATGCGAATTGTGGTGGGCTTGACGACTGGGCTGAATGTGGCATGAAAATCAATGCCCGGTCTCTGAGTAAAGCCTTTTGCAACCAGGCGCGCTTTGTATCTGTCGATGGACCCATCAGCATTTCTTTTGATCCTGAAAAGCCACTTGCAGGATACAATGTTTTTGGTTGGGTCAGGAGGAACAAGTTCCCAAGTCTGATTTTTAATTAAAGCATCAAATTCATGTTTCATTGCATAACGCCACTCGGGATGTTTTTGTGCTTGTTTGACAGTAGTGGGTGTGACAGTGGGGTTCAATTTGGCTAGGTAATCAAAAATATGTTTGGGTTTGGTGATATTGTTTTGGGATCGAGTGACAGCACGGGTAGGAGGAGACGGACATTGAGGCGGTGAAGGAGCGAGTTCCAACTCGAGGATAGGACAGGTTGGTTGAGGAGCCATGGGTGTTGGTGGGTTGGTGTTTCTACGTTGATAGACACGGAGATGAGACAAGCTGCTTTGTGTGTTGGTTGGGATCGGCGTTTGTAAGTTTGTAGGGAGGTGTGGTAGTGCTAAACGCAGGGAAGTAGATATAGAAGAGGGGTTCTGGGAAGTGGGAATTATTGAAGATGGGGAAGACAAAAATTTACCTGGAGAGGAAGGAGTTGCAAGAGGTGAATCTGTTGCGTCCGCTGCTGATGCATTGTCGGATAAGGACTGTGAGTTTGAGTTGTCTCTGGACTGGGCTGGAGATGAAGCAGACGGTGATGGGAAATCTGGAATTGTGCTTGCTGCTATTTCTGATGGAGTTGGCAGATCAGTAACTATGGGAAGTTTGGGTGTGGGGTTCGACGAACTTGGCATTGTTGTTTTTGCCCATTCTAGGTGAGCTGATTTAATGGTAGTATTGGCGAACAATGTCTTAAATGGAAATACATCCTCAACAAATCGCACATCTCGAGATAAGTACACCTTTGCAGAAATTGGGTCAAAACACTGGTGACAGTGATGGGATAATGAGAAACCAAGATAGACACATGGGGTAGATTTTGATTCAAGTTTATTTTTGGAGTATGGTTTAAGCCATGGATAGCATAGACAACCAAAAATCCGTAGGGAGTTATAATCAGGTGATTTTCGAAATAATCTTTGGAATGGGGATTGATTATCTAGGTGAGAGGTTGGAAGGCGATTGATTAGGTAGACAGTGTGATGGCATGCAAATGACCATAATTGGGGTGGGAGGGACGCCTCATGTAAGAGTGTTCTTGCAGTTTCGACGATATGACGATGTCGGCGTTCTGCAAGTGCAACTCGTTGGGGTGTATAGGGTGGGGTGGAGAGGTGTTGAATGTCGTGATGTGAAAGATAGGATTCAAGACTTTTATACTCAGCTCCGCCATCAGTATACAATGATAAAATTTTGGTGTCAAAATGTTTTTCCATCATAGGATGAAATTTTTGAAAGATCTCTTTAACTTCACTTTTCTTTGTAAGTGTGTAGAGCCAAGTGTACTTCGTATATTAATCAACAAAAATACAATAATACAACTTTTTGTCAAGAGATAAGACTGGCGATGGTCCCCATAAATCACTAAAATAATTTGAAGTGGTTTAGAGCTAGACAGTGATAATTGGGTAAAAGGATACCGATGAGCTTTATTAGATAAACAAGAATTACAATGAAAGTTTTTGTCTCGCTCATGAAACGGTAGCGAGAATTTATTTAAAATAAACCTAAGAACTCTAGAGTGAGGATGTCCAAGACGTTGGTGCCAAGTAGTGAGAGGACTGGATGTGGAGATAATGTGAGCTTGGGGATGTGAGACAGGCCACTCATACAGTCCATTGTTGGTCCGACCGTGCACCAGTGGCTTCCGCATTTGCAGATCCTTCAACAACAAAGTTAAAAGGGAAAAAAATTCAATAGACTTAAGATTGTCTTGACAAAATTTAGAAACCGAAAGAAGCTTGCGTTTAATGGAAGGTGCACACAGAGTGTGGGTTAGCTTAAAAACATTATTTGATGCATTTAATTTAGTAGAACCAGTGTGAGAGATAGGAATTTTATTACCATCACCCATGGAGACATCCTCGTTACCGTGGTATGGCTATAGGTTGTGCGGCTCTGTTGTGATGTGATGGGTGGCTCCTGAGTCAACTATCCAGGGGTTGGTGTCCGCCGTAAACCCAGAGGCATAGTTGGCTTTTGCTTCAAAGTGATTATGAGACTTCGAGCGGCAAACATTGGCAGTGTGGCCAATTCTATTACATAGTTGACATCGAGTAACACCGTTCGGATTGGAATTGGACTGCCATTGTGTTGGAGTGCTTGGACGCGAATTTTGGCGCCATTGTTGAGAGTTGTTGGTTTGTTTACGATTGTTGCGATTATTGGAGTTGAATTTGGTGGGAGTAGCAACTGCAGCAGTGATGGTACTAGGTAGTTTCTTAGCATCCTCATGGCGAAGGAAGAGTTCAAAGTCCAGCAGCTTTTCAAACAGTTCCTCATAGGAGATAGCCGTATCGCGTGCACGAATGGCAGCAGAGATCTCACGAAATTCAGGACCTAGACCACTGAGTATTTTGACGATGAGTTCAGGATTGGAAACAAGAGCACCAGCAGTGGCTAACTCATTTGAAAAAGACCGAATAGTGTGAAGATATTCAGTAATGGAGCGAGAGTCCTTAGTGACACGAGCAAGCTGATCACGCAAACTGAAAACTCGAGTTTGAGATTTGTTCGCATAAGTGGTATGCAAAGCATCCCAAGCTGATTTAGCCGAGTCAGCGGCAGCAACAGTAGGGGCAATAGTGGGTTCGACAGAAGCCATGATGGCATTCTGGATGAGTTGGTCCTGACGGAACCAAGTTAAGAAGGCAGGATTAGGAGATATATTTGTGCCAAGAGTAATCGTGCGACTGGGGGACGGAGTGGTTCCATCGAGATGGCCAAAGAGGTTGTAGCCATACATAAGCATGGAAAATTGGGCTTTCCAGGTGGCGAAGTTGTGACCACCGCTTAGTTTGATGGGTAATTGGGATGCAGGATTGAATTGAATGATAATATTGGTACCCGTGGTGTTATCAGCATTGACAACTCTGAGATTGTTGTTACCATTGGTCATTGTTGCTGATCTACGTGAGGAAAATAAAATTTGATCGTACTCGTTAGAGCGTGAAGAGCCCTGATACCATATAAAGACTAAATGTGTGCTGAAAATAGTATATTTATTAATGAAGGCAGCAAGGTATTAAATAGAGTTACAGGTAAGACTCCTACACGAACTGAACTAAAGTAATCTAAATAAATAATAACTGCTGAATTAGTAATGCAATCCTAATATGACTAAACTACTGATCCTAATACGACTAAGCTACTGAGTGATGTCCTAATGCCAGATGTTCTAACACCAACACCCTCTCTATCCTCCATGATAGTTAATCATTACAAGCTTGGAGTGGATGTGCTCACTTATAATATCTGTGGCATGGGTTGCAGTGCTGGACTCATTTCTATAGACCTTGCAAATCGACTTTTGCAGGTTCGTCTAACGTTTTCTTTTTCTTGGAAAACAGTTTTTGCAAAAAATTCAAACATGTTGAGTAGTTGTGATTTTTTTCAAATATTTGTATATCAAGTAAATGAATTTTGTTTTCTTCAAAATTGCTCTAGAAAAACTCTCTCAAAAAAGTACTTATCGGAATTTTATGTTTCAGAATTATCAGGAGGAACTGGTTCAACATATATAGATTTTTGCAATTTGAATAGAAGAACATGACTCTGTAAAGATTTTTCGTGTGTTATTTGTATAACTTGTTTGTTCTATCGAAAATTGTAAAACAGACACAAGTGAGTGCCTATGCGATGGTAGTTAGCACAGAAAGCACCGACTCTGGTTACAATCTTGGAAAGGATAAATCAAAGCTTGTATCAAACTGTCTTTTTCGTGTGGGTGCTGCTGCCATTCTCCTCTCTAACTGCTTCTCAGACTCTCGTCGTTCCAAATATAAACTTATGCACGTTGTGCGTACACATAAAGGAGTTGATGACAGGGCATTCAAAAGTATATATCAAGAACAAGATGAAGATGGAAATATTGGCATATCGCTCTCAAAAGGCCCAATGGTCGTAGCTGGAGAGACTCTCAAATCAAATATAACGACTCTCGGGCCATTAGTCCTTCCTATGTCCGAGCAACTTCTATATTTTGGGTATTTAATTGCTAGAAAATTTTTTAAATTGAAGAATATCAAGCCTTATATCCCGGACTTCAAGTTGGCGTTTGAACATTTCTTCATTCATGCTGGAGGAAGAGCAGTGTTGGATGAGATGGAGAAGAATCTTGACCTCACGGAATGGCATATGGAGCCATCAAGAATGACGCTTTACAGGTTTGGAAACACATCGAGTAGCTCGGTGTGGTATGAATTGGCCTACTCTGAGGCGAAAGGGAGGATAAAGAAGGGCGATCGAGCATGGCAAATAGGTTTCGGGTCAGGATTCAAATGCAACAGTGTTGTTTGGCATGCCCTGAAGACTATTAATCCTGCTATGGAGAAAAATCCCTGGACTGATGAGATTCGTCACTTTCCGGTTAATGTCCCTCTAGTCATGCCTCTTTCTGTTTGAATATTTACTTGTTAGTTGTTCCAAATGGGAAATAATATAATTGTATTGTTTACCAGTAATAATAAAAAAGGACATTTATAACCAACACTCTAATGTAAATGTTGCTAAAGGCTTTTAGTATTATGAATACAATGGTATTAACTCAATGCTAACTAGAAAAATCTACTGCCACTACTAAATGTGTCTTTCGTCGTAGTGGATAGGTTCATTACCAGTTATGATAGATTATGTTAATGATAAAAGGGAAAGGGGTATTATATACCCCTCAATTTTGCTATTTAAAGTTGATATACCCCTTGTTACAAAAGTGACTCACACACCTCTACCGTTACAAAAGTGACTCGCATATATTCCTACCGTTAGAAAAATTGGTCACATACACCCTTTTCATCAAACGGGAATTTCTTTATATCAGTCTCTGTCTCTCATGAACATACACAAAATATTAA
The DNA here is from genome assembly GCF_000226075.1 of Solanum tuberosum. Taxonomy (NCBI): domain Eukaryota; kingdom Viridiplantae; phylum Streptophyta; class Magnoliopsida; order Solanales; family Solanaceae; genus Solanum; species Solanum tuberosum. The sequence continues at coordinate 375,039 of NW_006239052.1, forward strand.
TTCATGACCTGATGATAGACTACCTATATCTAAAGGCAGAGAAATCGACACCACCATATGTTTCATTGTCAGATTATAATCGGAAGTTGGTATAAAGTGTGAGGATTCATCTTCTTCTTTTCAACAATCAACGACTAAATCTGAGAGATCATTGTGCTGGGAAAAAAAACATAGCAACTAACCAGGGAAGCAATACTAATCCTACAAGAAAGGAACAAGAATAGTAAATAGTACGATTATCAAAACACAACAAATAACAGACAAACACCAGTAGGCCTAAACCCTTGAAAAGCAAGTTTACACTCCATTGTCTACTACGTACTCCGGATGGAAGCCACCACTTCATCATCCTCGATGTCTCCACTTCCCTGAATTATATACTATTTAAGCATCAACATGGGAGATGAACAGGGAAATCCTGAATCTCATCTGTCCAAGGGTTCTTTTCTTTGGCTGCATCGACAGTCCTCAGCGCACCCCATACAACACTGTTACATTTGAAGCCTGATCCAAAACCAATTTGCCATACTCTGTCACCCTTCTTTATCCTCCCTTTGGCCTCGGAATAGGCCAAACTGTACCAAATTGAGCTACTTGAAGTGTTTCCGAATCTATAAAGAGTCATTCTTGAAGGCTCCATAAGAAATTCCGGGAGGTCAAGATTCTTCTGAAGCTCATCCAGCACAGCTCTCCCCCCTGCATGTATGCAGAAATGCTCGAACGCCATTTTGAAATCAGGGATATATGGTTTCATTTTCCTCTTAAAGACCTTTCTCGCGATTAATGAGGCGAAAAAGAGTAGCTGCTCGGACATTGGGAGGACTAAAGGGCCAAGAGTTGTGATATTAGTTTTTAAGGCCTCACCAGCAACTGCCATCAAGTCTTTTGACAATGTTACGCCTTTCTTTCCATCCTCATCCTCTTCTTGGTAGGCACATCTATAAGCTCTGTCATCCGCACCTTTATGGGTACGGACAATGTGCATCAGTCGATATTTGGAGCATCTACGATCTGATGAACGATTTGAAAGAAGAATAGCAGATGAACCCATCCGGAAAAGACAATTTGGTAAAAGCTTTGATCTCTGCTTCCCTAAGTAGAAGGCCGTTGAGATTATTTCTGTGCTTACTACAAGTGCATACGTGTTGCCTTTCCCCTGTTATGTAAAGGCTATTTACATTTTGTACCAACAATGTTGTTCGAGTAATTTTGATTGAAATGAAAAAATATATTTCCGTCAACCAACATTTATATCAACTTTAAATTTACCAACCTGTAAAAGCTGGTTAGCAAGGTGGACAGAAATGAGTCCAGCACTGCAGCCCATGCCAGTAAGATTATAAGTAATCACATTGACTCCAAGCTTATAATGGTTAACAATCATGGAACAAAGAGAAGGCGATGGATTAAACGCACTAGAATTCACAATAATAATCCCAATATCTCCAATCTTCACTCCCGTTGTTTTCATCAACAGATCATCTATAGCACCAATTATAACATTTTTTGCTTCATATTGGTTACTACTAAGGGAAAATTTAAATGGCATACTTGAGCCATTGTCATCGTTGTGAATGTACGTCTTATCACCTAAACCTGACCTCTCCAAAATTTTCTTTTGAAACATTAAACTCTCTTCATCAAACATATCGGACAATTTTTCTATCAGATATTGTTTAGACATCATAAAACGTTCATGTGACTTGTAACACGCAAAATCGACCAAGTAAACATTTCTTGGACGACTCATCAAGTATACCATGGTTAAGAAAAAAACAATAATTGAACAAGATTTCAATATGGCAAGATGGTTCATGAGATCTTCAATAGTAAGAGTTGAAAGATGAAGTAGCATGGCAACAAGAACTGGAACAATGAGGAGATAAATTGCATTTGATATTAAGTAATGGTATCCAAGTTTTACATATTTGATTTGATGGACTTGTGCATAATTAGGAGAATTTTCTGCCATTGCTTTTGGAGAATAGATGAGGATTAATGGGTAAAACAAGAAATAATTGATCAGTTCCCAAGTAGATCAACATTAATGGATTTAAAGAGTGGAAATTAAAATAGACTTGTCCACACTACTAAAAAAAATTCACTATTTTTCCAGAAAATATTTAATGGTTAAAATTAAGAAATTGAAGTAATTAAAACAGAAACTTTAAAGAGCAAAGTCCACAAGCCACAGGCTGCCCACAATTATAAAGCCTAAACGCTTCACTAGTATGCCTATTCGTGTTTTAGAACGTGGGGCGTGAGGTGAGATAAAATAAGGTGAAATATAAGGAGTAAATTCATGAATCTGTGAAGCGTATATGTCATGGATTTTTAATTTATGATTTTATTATTAAGTAGATAAGTAAAAGTAAAATTTGTAATAATTATGCAAATAAATTCAAATAAATCACTAATAATATCGAAAAAATAATACGTATTATTTGAGACGAAAAAATAATAGTAGTCGAAATAATTTTTAAAATGAAACCATCCTCAAGTTCGATATGAAAATTGGTAATTACATATTGAAGGAAAATATATTTTGACAAAATATGTTTATAATTTATCCAACATTTGACATGTTAGCTTTTAGAGAATTCACACACATATATATGTGTTAGATTATCACTCTCAAGCCCAAACATTATAAAAAAATTATATATAAAAATGCTAATAGCATATATAATTTTAATTGAATAAAATCATAAATAATAACTTTTATATGATCAGAACAACACTAATTTACAAATATATAGATAGATTTAACTGTCTATAATGATTATTAATAATTTGCAATTGCATATTTAATCAAATAATTAAAATCTTAGAAATAGAGTATTTTGTTCTTCGATAAAAAAAGTCAAAAATATCTTTAAACTATGTAAAATGAATAAAAATGTCCTTAGTTGATAATTTGGTCCAAAAATGTCCTTATTGTTATTTAATGGGTCAAAAATACTCCTTTTCAAATAAATATATTATTTATTTTCTTTTTAAACACATTCTTTTACTAATGATGATTTTTTAAATTAGAATATATTTATCCTACTTCAATTCGACAAGACTAAGAAATAAATATACTTTCTATTTTATTAGATTTTTTTTATCGTTATCTAAATGAAAATTAATGAAAGGTTACTATAATCTCGTATATGTTGACATCCCTATTTTTATAAATAAGGTGCAACATCGTGGGACTCATTAAAAAAATAATTCAATTAAATTAAATTTAAAAGAATTTTAGAAAAATGTATAGTGGCCACCTAGTTTTAGGATAGTTAGGAAATTAATTAATTAATATACGAAACCAATAGATTCTAGATAAAGGTTCAAGTGATCCCAAAAGGAAGGTATTAGCACTCTTCAGAATCTATAATTGCGGTCTTGACTTAACTCATTTTTTCAATTTGAGTAGGATACAAAAATAATTGCACAATAGCACAAGTATGCTAAACATGAATATACACACAAAAAATAAAGTAAAGCAACAATATGAGAAACGACATAATATTTGCCTAACATCAATAATATATATAATAATAAATCAAAGAATATTATTCGAATGTCTTCTTTGGGAAGCAATTTTGTATACCTATAAAAACACTTAGTAAAAGTGTTAGTAATGAATTAGTATAAATCAAAATAAATGACTAAAAATAAAACTCTTCTTTTGAATATGAGAGACCTTGAAAATCGACTATTCAGGCCAATTTTTAACTTGTAATATATAATGTAAGTGAATCTAAACTAAAATTTTCATTTTTTAATATTCGTAGACTGATGAGATTCAGGACTTTCCAGTTCATATCCCCGCAGTCATGCCTCTTTCTACTTGATGATTTTTTACTTATTAGTTGTTCCAAATGGGAAACACTTTTGCTTAGTCAAGGAGTTAGCTCCCTATGATCACTAACTAACACTATAACAAGTAAAGGATTTAGTGTCAATTATTAAGTGACAACAATATTATATTCCACGCCCCACGGTAATAATTAATAAATATGCCAACCCTCTATGTAAATGTCGCTAAAGGAAAAATAAAATAAAATAAATAAATGTCGCTAAAGGCAATAGAGATAATAGACAAGAAGGGGAACAATTCTCAGGGTCGCAATGGTAACAAGATAGGAATTCATCTCTGTTGCCACAAGAGACTAAAGATTATTAGGCAACATCTGATGAATCATTTCCACATAAATGGTAAGAACGATGCCATCAATTGGAGAGAATATGATATCTTTTCTACATTGTTATGAAATTTAACAACAAGACAGTGGGAAAAAAACATAGCAACTAACAAGGGAAACAGTACAAATCCTACAAGAAAAGAACAAGATTAGCAAATAGTCTAAATCGAAACACATTTAAACAACAGACAAACACACCAGCGCATGCATGCCTAAACCCTCGTACGTAAAGCAAGTTTAACACTCCACTGTCTACTACTCTAGATGCAAGCCTCTACTTCATCATCATCATTATTGTCTTGGAGATATCCAAATTCGAAAAACTTATTGGTGCTCCACATGACTAAAATTACAAAATTTTAGGTGCAAACTAGAGCAATAATATTGATTGTGTTCTGTAGTTTCAGTTATTGACCATCATATACTGTTTAAGCATCAAGATGGGATCGATGAACAGGGAAATCCTGAATCTCATCTGTCCAAGGGTTCTTTTGTTTGGCTGCATCGACAGCCCTCAGCGCACGCCACACTACACTGTTACATTTGAAGCCTGATCCAAAACCAATTTGCCATACTCTGTCACCCTTCTTTATCCTCCCTTTTGCCTCGGAATAGGCCAAATTGTACCAAATTGAGCTACTTGAAGTGTTTCCAAATCTATAAAGAGTCATTCTTGAAGGCTCCATAAGAAATTCCGGGAGGTCAAGATTCTTCTGAAGCTCATCCAGCACAGCTCTCCCCCCTGCATGTATACAGAAATGCTCAAACGCCATTTTGAAATCAGGGATATATGGTTTCATTTTCCTCTCAAAGACCTTTCTCGCGATTAATGAGGCGAAAAAGAGTAGCTGCTCGGACATTGGGAGGACTAAAGGGCCGAGAGTTGTGATATTAGTTTTTAAAGCCTCACCAGCAACTGCCATCAAGTCTTTTGACAACAACACGCTTCTCTTTCCATTTTCATCCTCATCTATATAGGCACATCTATAAGCTCTGTCATCCGCACCTTTATGGGTGCGGACAACGTGCATCAGTTGATATTTGGAGCGTGGACGATCAGAGGAACGGTTTGAAAGAAGAATAGCAGATGAACCCATCCGGAAAAGACAATTTGGTAAAAGCCTTGATCTCTGCTTCCCTATATAGAAGGCACTTGAGACTATTTCTGCGCTTACTATAAGTGCATACGTATTAGCTTGCCCCTGTAATTATATCATTTTATATATCAGTAATTGAGAATTATATACGACTTGTTTCTGTTAATTTGTATGAAGAATTACGAACCTGTAAAAGCCGGTTAGCTAGGTCGACAGAAATGAGTCCAGCACTGCAGCCCATGCCACCAAGGTTATAAGTTATCACATTGACTCCAAGCTTATAATGGTTCACAATCATGGAAGAAAGAGAAGGCGATGGATTAAACGCACTAGAATTCACAATAATAATCCCAATATCTCCAATCTTCACTCTCGTTTTCGCCAACAGATCATCTATGGCACCACATATTTCCTCCTCTGCTTCATTTAGGTAACTACTAAACGTATATTTAAACGGAATTGTATCTATCGGAATGTACGTCTTATCACCTAAACCTGACCTCTCCAAAATTTTCTTTTGAAACATTAAACTCTCTTCATCAAATATGTTTGACATATTTTCTATCATAAGTTGTTTAGACATCATAAAACGTTCATGTGGCTTGTAACACGAAAAATCGACTAAGTAAACGTTTCTGGGACGACTCATGAAGTATACCGTGGCGAAGAAAACAACAAGAGTTGAGCAAGATTTCAACATGGCAAAATGGTTCATGAGGTCTTCAATAGTAAGAGTTGAAAGATGAAGTAGCATGGCAACAAGAATTGGCACAATGAGGAGATAAATTGCATTTGAAATTAAGTAATGGTATCCAAGTTTTGCATATTTGAGTCTAACGGAGAGAAGAAAATTGGGTAAATTAGGAGCATTTTCTGCCATTGCTTTTGGAGAATAGATGAGATGAGGATTGATTGGCAAAACAAGAAAGAATTGAGTATGATGAGTTTCCCAAGTAGATCAAGATTGTAGATTTAAAATGTGAAAAATTAAATAGACTTGTGCACACTACTAAAAAATCATTAATTTCCCGCCTGAAAAATGTAGGCGGCTATTTTCACAGATATTTTGATTGACTAAGTGAGAAAAAAGAAAAAATAGAAAAAATTTCATATAAAAAATTAGAAAGTTCTCCACTATTTCGGTGAAAATATGTTTTTTGCCATGCATTTTTTCCAGTGAGCTAGTTTAGTAAGTGAAAAAAATCATGTTGTATAACACAAATTTCCGGCTATTCACGATAGGAAAAACCTTGTTTAGTTCCACTCAACCGCCCTCCTATTACATTATAGTTTGTCATGCATTAATTGATACTATAATTATAAATGCAATGCTAAAGTCCGTTATATCTATATTAACTTTTAAGTATTGAGTTTCCATTTCTTACCATAAAAAAGAACAAATGTAGATGGAGAATAATAGAAAAAAGGTTGTTGTGAACGAACTAGCTAGATATCTAAGGTGTAGATGTCTAATGGAGTTAATTAAGTAGAAAATAATGCGAAAGTGAAAAATAACATAATGTGATCACACAAAATTAGGCTTAATTGTTTTAACATATCGAACTGAACTTTTTTTATATTTAATATCTACTTTTAATTGTCAATTACTGAAATCAAACTCTTAAAAGTATCAAATTGAATAGTACCGAACGTCCACCCACCATATGCTTCTTGATTCAGGACCAAAAATTAAAAATGCGACTTTTATGTTTTTGTATAAGTATTGCAATTAGAGATGAATCTGTGTTTAAATTATAGATTTAACCTTTAAGATTTTTAGTATTAAATATTATAATATAGAAATTTTGAGTTCAAAAATATTTATTAAAATTTGAAAAAAATTTCACCATTGTAACTTCAATTGACACAACACGTCTATATCGGCAAAGTGCACTTATTTAATATGTGTAATTTTAAATTCATTCTCTTCCACGAATAAAAATATATAAAAAGTTAGAAGATAATTAAAATTAAGACATTGTAATAATTAAAAACAGAAACTTTAAAGTGCAAAGTCCACAAGCGTATCCGTGTTTCAAAAAGTGGGGGTGTGAGACAAGAAATTTTATGATACATGGAGCTAGATTTAATCTTCGAAATACTAGGCATACGTTTCATAGATGATAGATTTATGAGACGTATATTTTATATGTGTTCAATTTTATGATTTTATTATTAAGAAAATAAGCAAAGTAAAATTTATCACTAATAATAAAATCACCATTATATGGAGCTAGATTTTATCACTAATAATATTTATTTCAAAATTATAATTATTATTTGAGATGAAAAAATGGCAAAGCTGAGATAATATTTAAAATGAAATCACCATTCATATTTCATCAATAAATTTTGATACGGTAATTAAGTATAAAAAAACAATATCTTGACACTATATGTTCATAATTTATCTAGCATTTAATATGTTAGCTTTAAGAAAAAATACATATAAATGATATATAGATCTACTGATCTCAAGCCTTAATATTATAAATTTGATGTCACAAGTCAATTAAGACATTCATATTACTCGTTAATGTTTTCCATATATATATGCATGATAAATAATTCTTAACCGACCACATGCTTAAAAGTAAATAAGTAGTCAAAGTTTTTAAATTTGGGTTTTTGGGGAATTTGGTTAGATTAATTAGCTATGATATACTTAGATACTTAATGATAATCGTAGAATTTACTATTACTATTCACACCTAGTAAGTAAATATCTAACATGACAATTGTTGCCATAAATAAAAGGCAGATACATGATTTTAGGGTGGACGTTCGATATTCAATTTAATATTTTCCAAGTTCAATTTTAATAGTTTGATAATTAAAAGTAAATATCAAATACCAAACTTTCAAAATTTGATACAATAAACCTCAATTTGATTTCTTTATGCGATTTTTGGTGATTTAAATTCACTCCTCACCAGCAAATGGTTTTCACTTATTTTCCAGAGTTTGATTGATAAATAAAAGTTTATGAAAGAGGGATAGTACTATCATCAAATCGGATAGCGTTATATTGAAAGTTTTAGTACGCAAGATTGGTAGTACTCCCTTCATTCCAAAATAATTGTCACATTTTATATTTCAACAATTAATTTAATTTATTTTAAAAGCTATATCATGTTAGATTGATTCGATATTTTAAAAATTAAATTTAGATATTTAAAAAAATGTATAAAAAATACTAAAAATTACATTATTTTTTTCTCATATCAATATGATGTAAAAATATATTTGTCCTACCCAACAAACCCTAAATAGTTGTGGGATTACTCCCGTATTAACTACTTGATAGCTTTTCATTAATTCTTAAAAGGCATTTGAGAAAACTATATATGGTCCTTAATTCATAAGTACGAAAATAGAATTGTCAACTTTTGTATCGGCGCGAGTTTAATGAAAACTTTAATTGTTCAAAATAGAGGCCAAAGTTCATAGGGGTCTAGCAAGGAGCTAGTTGCTAAAATTTCCTTCTGCAAAAAAAATAAATTAACTCTTTAACTAGCTAGCCTCTTACCACCAAAAAATATGATACCGTGGATGCGAGTGCTCCTTTCTTAATTAGAAATTTTAGGTTCGAGTCTTGGGAATGGAAAAATCTTTAATAGGAACCGCTTGCCAGGTTGCCCTCAAATGGAACCTTACGCAACACAAGTCTAGAATAATCGTACTCCAATACAAAAATCAAACACCAAATGAAGCTAAAATTTGTTTCTTTTTCTCAAGAAAGTTAAGAAATGATTACCAAAAGGGTTGAGTTTAATACTCATTGGAAAAAGGGAACTTACCTAAATTCCACTAGTTTAGGAATTAATTATTTAGATATACTTTAGTTTGTAATGTTACGTATGTTATCAAATTTTAGCGTGTCTAAATACGTTCAGATACATGTATCTAGAGATACATGGGGTCAAAATTAGGTATAATTTGTTCTAGATACATTGTATCCAAGTAAATTCGCATGTACCAGGGAGACATAACAAATATCGATCTCCTCTCTCCCATCTAGCTCGCCAATCTCCCACCAGATATGTATAGACACATGTATGTATCTAGTGTGATTCACATGTATCTAGGATACATATAAATCTCGCTCACCTCTTTCCCTATTTTTGTGTATCGGATAGCGAAAATACATGTATTTAAGTGTATTTTTCTCAATATACTTAGTGCTAAGATAGAATATTTTGAAATTATAGGTGATAATAATATATATAGTAGTGAAATATATCTAAATATGTAGTGGGAAAAAATACAAGATCATCCGGCTCGTCTTCTCAATGCTTTTGACCCAATGATTACGGCCCAACATAAGTCACATTCAAAAAGAATTTTCGGCCCAAAAGGTCATTAAAGAGGAACTTACAAAAATGACTACAGTTTTAGGGTTATTAAATTGGAATAGTTATAAGTATGATATTTTCAAAAAAAAGAGGCTACATTTTATGTCTATATTTAAACTATAGTTATTTTTGTAAGTTCCTCGTTTATTATATTTTGATCCTCAGATATATGTATCCGGTGTGCCCAGATATATGCTAAGCAGATACATCTAATTATGTGTTTATAAATATGGATTGTAACTTAAACACGTCAATTTAGGAGCAAATCACACATTATTCTCTAAATTTCTCAATTTATTTTTATATTTCTTCACTTTTTTTTTCAAGCATGAAAAATCTTTTCCCATCGATAAATATAATATTAATTCAAATATCTGTAAACTTTATCAGAATCATAAACTCTTAATTAGATACATGTGTATATTATGATCATTAACTCTTAATTAGATACAAGTATACATTTGAAAGACTTGCATGCAGTTTAAGTGTTGGGAAGGTATGCTAGGGTCTTGTTTCGGTAGACATTACTCGGGCCTCATTTATTTGTATTTAATGAACAACTTAATGTTAATTATTCAAATCTTCGATAGTTTGTTTTTAAAATTAAATCTTAATCATTTAAATTTTTATTATCAAATGTGTTTGTTTTTTCTTATTTCACAATCACTTAACGAGGCTAAATAATTTGAATTATGGAAAATTATGCAAAAGGGCCACTCGGTCGTTTTCTTTACACAAAATTTAGCCCAATTTCCAAAATTACCAAAACCGGTCAAATACTATTCTTCTTCCTTTCAATTTCGTCACTAATGGTTGTTGTTGCTTCTTCTTTTCGAGCGAATTATATATCGAAAAACTCGAAACATCGAGAAGATTTCATATCTAAATTTTGGGACTATTTAGAGGTTATTTTAAGTTGATCGAGATTGCATTCGTCACTGTATACTTAATGTACAGTTAAGTATTCAACTTTTTGAGTGTATCATATTGTATAGTCAGTGTATAGCTCATGTATAGGCAAGTTGTATTGTATAATGGGTGTATATACATTCTATGATTTTTGACAGACTATATTGTATATTCAGTGTATATTTCTTGTGACTTTTGACCATCTTTTTATGTAAATAAAAATATGTTTATATTTGTTGTATATATTTAAAACTTGCCCTTTGAATTATTAAGATTTATAACAAAATTTTAATATCATTAAGATGTCTATTTAAAAAACTTCTACAAAAATGATAGTTCACTACTATTTCATCTTCGTTCACCCACCACTTACACACACCATTTCAATCACAACTACCACCGCCGTCAATTAGCACCACCAACTACCACCCACAACCACCATCCTTAGCCTAACAGCAATTACCATTACCCCCAATCACCAAAATCAATTGTCATCACTAATATAATCATCATTTGTAATCATCACCACCAACTATTATTACGTCCACTAATTTCTATCGATACCACCTTCAACCAACATTATAATTGCTAATTGTTCATCATCCTTCATCACCATCATCAGTTAACTATCAATATCATTTCACTACTAGTTATCATCCACCATCAATAATAACCACGGTTGATCAATATTGTCAACCACTATACTATAAGATATTATCCATAACCATCATCATTCCAAATCGACACACACAATCATCATTATTAGACATCACCACCATCAATTGCCTTATAAAAAAATTTAAAATATTTTATTAATATAATATTTAATCAATTTAGTAATTTATTTGAATTTTATATTTATTATTTTTTAAACAAATACAAATTTTATATATTCAGATGTTGAGAAAAAAAATCTTAACTATTTAGTATTCAAATTTTCATTCAACATCTAAATATTCATTCAGATTTCGACCTTTAGGAGACTATTTGGATTGATTTTTTTTAATTCAACTTTTGGCCTTTTTAGCCTAAAAAGTGCTTAAAACACTTTTTGTATTTTCCAAATAATTTCTAAATTAAAAAAAGAGCTTAAAAGTTAAAAAACCAAGTCTATTTAAAATAAGTCAATTCAAACACTTTTTGTGCATTATCAATGCATTGAGATTCAAACGTCTTAATCCTTTAATGAAAACAAATAAGCCACCAATCATGTTAAAGACTTCATAAATAAACAATTAGTTATGTATTTCAATTTTGAAACAGGATTTGCTTTTTTAAATGATTTTAAAATATGTTTCCGCTTATGTCTAGATGTATGATAATGTTTCATACCATGTTATGAGTACCATACATGTGTCGATCATGTAGGCTTGATGCATGACAAATTGATCTCTAATGTGAATACCATACACCAAGTAAGAAATCAAAAATTATAAAGGAAAAAGAAAGGCCAAGTGGCCAACTAAGTAGAGTAGAGAGTAAATGAACAAACATCCATGTTTGAGAAATTGCCTAGAAATATCACTTTTGTTCTTTTGAGGATTAAAATGTCACCCAATTATTCTTATTTTCCTCAAAATATACATGACACAATAAAAACACACTTCTCTCTTCTAATGAGATGACATGCCACATTATTCGTTTTTTTAATAACAATTTTCTAACACTTTTAGATCATCCATATTTTATACCCAATAAAAGAATTATTATTTTCCATATTGTTAAAAAAAGGAATTTCTAATATTGTTGTTAAAAATGCCATGTCACTTTTTTTTAATTCTGTTACTTTTAATAATTTTCCTTTTATTTATTTATTATATTTGAAAAAATAGCATTTATATTTATCTATTTTACCATATCAAGAGAAAAATAAAAATAAATTTTATTTTTACTTTTAGAATTAATTATTCATTCTAAATTATTTTCTATTTTTAGTTGTTCACTTTAGCATATCAAGAGAAAAACAATTTAGTTTCCTATTATTACGTTTAACATCAATTATTTATTCTAAACCATTTGTCAAATCAATCATTCTTTAAGTCCTTTTTATCTTTCTCATGATATAATAAAATAGATAAATACAAATTTAATTTAATTTTTAACATAATAAACAAACAAAAGTAAATTTATTAAAAGTAGATGGAGTTAAAAATATGACATGACATTTTTAACAACAAAAAATTTGTTTTAACAATATGGAAAAGTAATAAATTTTTATTGGGTATAAAAAGTTTAAAAATTTATTGTTAAAAAAATAGAAAATAATGTGACAGGTCATCCTAGAGAAAAGATGTTTTTATTACGTATATTCTGATAAAAATAAAAATAGTTAAGTCATAAGTGTTACTTATTATAATCTAAAAAAAGAAATAAAAATAATATTCTTAGACAATTTTCCAAATATGGATATGGATGACTTTTTAGGAAATTTACTGATTGAGTAGGAGAATGCAATTTCGTTTAAGTTTGAGGGCCGTTTTATCATTTACCTGAAATGCTGGTAAGTGGGATTCACATAGGATATATATTCGCGCAGAGAGAGAGAGAAGAAGGAGGAAGAGTGTGAGACTATGGAAGCTCCGAAGTTATTGCTGTTGATTTTGCTGATTCCTTGCGACTTGTTTATCGGCAAATCCCTCGGAGATGGCGTCACTCATGAAGAAGCCAAAGAGCTCAGAGATGAGGTAACCTTATTCCTCTTCTCCTTATCAATTGTTCACAAGCAGATCGACAAAAAATTTCGACGTTTTGAAATGTTGATCATCAAGTTCAATTATTGATTGCTTCTTTTAGTTCCAAATGTAGTTGTGTGAAGTGTTCTTTGATTGATACAATTGATCGCTGCATAAAATTATTTGTTTTGAGAATCGACTGACAGCTCTCCGATAGGAATTTTTAAGTTGAATTAACGGAGGATATCTCACGTTTCATAAAATTTCAATGGATGGAGCAGGTGTCAATTTGAGATAAAAATGTATTCGTTATAATGAGAAAGCTTCCGTTTGAAGGGGAATTGTTACTGAAGATATCATAGAGAAATGTGAAAGGAATAAGTATTAAGAGCTAGGAATAGACAGTGGCATGGTGATTGATGTTGAAGGGTCCATCATTGAACTTCTCGTTTGGAAATCCAAACAATTGGTACCCTTTTTGTAGAAGGGGAAGAAGTATTTCTCTTTCCTTCCAGCCTCACATTATTATATCTGCTTTTACTATTAATCTCGCCCTTTTATCCTAGTTCGGAAGTTGGGTGGTTAAGGATAAAAAACGTGACAGAAAGTTGGGTAGATAATATCTTGTTCATTTTTTTTCTGTTTTACCTTCCCTTTCGATTTCAAAATTAATAACGTGATTAAAAATTTGTGATGTTTCGGTACTTTTTAGGTGCGTGAGATGTTCTACCATGCATTTAACGGATACATGAACCATGCTTTTCCACGCGATGAGTTAAGGCCTTTATCTTGTGGAGGAGAAGACACACTTGGTGGCTATGCCTTAACATTGGTAACAAGACAGCTTTTTTGTTAGACTACTAGTTTTTCTTGGTAAACATATAGTAAGTGTTCCGATCATGTGCTTTTTTACAGATTGACTCATTGGACACCTTGGCTTTGCTTGGTGACAGAGAGCGCTTTACTGCTTCTGTTGAATGGATTGGTAAAAATCTTCGGTTTGATATTGTGAGTATGGAATTTGTATAAAAACATAATGAACTTAGGAGTGAATGATTTTGCTCTTTAATAGACACTGCCTTATGAATTTCAGATCATTAACTTGTTAAAGTTGGATTTAGAAGCAGTCATCTGACTTCGTGAAAGTTCTTTTTTTCCATTATCTCCTTTTGAGTGCCATGGAAAGGTGGTCTCGAATATGAACATAATCATTCCTGTCTATTGATGGGTAATCACGTACTTTTAGTGGCCATAATGCTTCGAATGTTGAATATATAAGTTTTGATGCTTGGGGCCTTGTGTTCAACTTGTATGACAAAACCGAACTTAAGAATCATCAAGTAGTTTGACGAGGTTGAACTGAAGTTGTGATCTCCCTATGCGCTTTTATCAGCTCAGCAAATAACTGACTTGTGTAAATTTAAGTTACTAATAAATTAGGAATACTAAACAATTCATATTTCTTGTAAAAGGATAGTCATTTTTATGATTAGCTAGCTTTATATTGTAAGCTTAGAGTTTGCTGCTTGCTATTTACAGCTCGTTGACATAGAAGTAGCCTCTTTTGCATGCCTCATGGCTCATTCTGGAATTTATCCATTTAAAACTAACCTCAATGTTTGATATCTGTGCTTATTTGCTGTGTTTTAGGGAAGACATCTATTAGAAAAATGGTTAAAATGTGACAATAGTTCAAATATACTGTCCACTTCTCTTGCCGAGATTTAGGTTATGTTTGATAAAGACGAAAACTAGATACACCAAAATCTGAAATCTGTTTGAGTTGTTGAGCTGTAAGAGTTAAAAGGATGAGTTTTGTGAATTTTGATATATTTCAAAACAAAATTGAGGTGGCAATTCGATATGAAACTAAGGTGCAAATTATGAGTATTAACATGTTTACAACTATTCAGATTTAATGTTGGGGTTTTCTAATAAATAGAAATGGTAACTATTAAATGGAAATGGAAATTAAAATTAATTCTTTATACAAGAAACAGAACTGAACTTTACTTGAAATAGTATAGCATTTATTAGGTATTGTTTGGATTACTGAAATATGTTTGATGACTAGTATACTTATTACGGTTTACCCAGAAAAATAATTTCTAGTCTATTGGTACATTCTAGTTTTTACTGTTGAATTAGGTGAGCAAACAACCCTATATTCACCTTGTCATATTCTGCTTGGTATCTTCATGAAGAGGGTTTAGCTCAGAGTTCCAATACTTTTAACTAGAATCTAAGTTTTTAAGATAAGAGCAAGAAAAAAACGTTGTTCATATACGCTGCTCCTAAGTTGCTCGGACTCTTAGTTTTCGGTGCCGCACCCATGTTGACACATGGGTGTGGGATCCATATCCGCTTTCTGTAATCAAAACAAAAACTAAGTAAAATTGAAGAATATGGAATACCTTGTATATATAAATTTCTATAGTCACTCACTGTCCTTTAATTACCTTCCAAGATTCTCCTCAAGTTTTCCACATGATATCTCATAATTTAGGTCATATAATTCTATTTTTAAATTTTAGATATATGAATTATTTTTAGCCGAATCCCCGCAGCCATATCCATATATGGATCCGTATCCCCAAATCTTAAAATCTAGATCATTGAGGATCCAACCTCTAGATCCACACCCGTAACTTTCACCCACACTCGAGTCGAGCAACTTACCTTACCTTGCTTTATAACTTCCTAATAAGTTTTTACCTTGTAAGGAGATTGTTGGAGTAGTACAGGGTTAGGAAGAAAGACTTACACATGGTGTTCATTGACCTCGAAAAGGCATACGATAAAGTTCCTAGGGAGGTCTATGGAGGTGTTTGGAGTCTAGAAATGTACTTGTGGCCTACATTAGGGTAATTTAGGACATGTACTATCAACTATGGAGCCAAGGCTAGGGTAAGATAGTGGGAGGTGACTCAAAACACTTCTTGACTTTGATGGGGTTGCACCAGGGATCGACCCTTAGCCCAGTCCTAGTTGTGTTAGTGATAGATGAATTGACACTACATATACAAAGAGAGGTGCCGTGATGTATATTATTCATAGATGACATAATATTGATTGACGAAACGCATGCTTGAGTTAACGATAGGTTGGAAGTTTGGAGACAAACCCTAGAATCTAAAGTTTCCAGGTTAAGCAGGACTAAACCAGAGTACTTGGAGTACAAGTTCAGTGACGTAATGCATAAAGCATAGATGGAAGTGAAGATCGATACAAAAGTCGTACCCGAGAGAGGAAGTTTGAAGCATCTTGAGTCTATAATCTAAGGAATCAAGGAGATTGACAATGATATCACACATCGTGTTGACGCGGGGTGGGTGAAGTGGAAGCTTGTGTCAAAAGTATTATGTTATAAGAATGTGTTACCAAGGCTTAAAGGTAAGTTCTATAGAGGGGTGGTTAGACCTACATTGCTATATAGGTAGAGTGCTGACCAGTCAAGAATGTACACATCCAAAAAATGAAGGTAATGGAGATGAGGATGCTAGGATGCATGTATGGGCGTAGGAGAGATAAGATCAGGAACGAGGTTATACAGGTCAAGGTGGGAGTGATTTTCGTGGAGGACAAGATAAGGAAAACGAGGTTAAGATCATTCAGCATGTGAAGAGGAAGTGCACAGATGCACCAGTAAGTAAGGAGGTGTGAGTGGTTGGTTATTGCAGGTCTTAAGAGAGGTAGAGGTAGGAGGAGAAAGAACTAGGGAAGGTGCTTAGACAGGACATGATACACCTTCATCTTACTCAGAATATGACCCTAGATAGGAAGGTTTGGAGGTCGAGGATAAGGGTAGACAGATAGTAGGTAGCCAAGTGTTTTCATACTTATATGTGGAAGAGGTTGGGAGTCGGTCTCCTCTTCTCATCTTCTCCTTATTTAGTCGTATTAGTTAGTATTCACGTATTATCTTATTATTTAACTTTCACTACTACTTGTTGCTTCATCTGCTCTTTGCTCCATTTATTTTGCCATTTTGCTATATGTTTCTTTCAAATCTGCCTTATTACACTTCTTTTGAGCTGAATGTCTATCGGAAACAACTTTTCTACCTTGCAAAGGTAGAGTTAAGGTTTGCATATATCCTTCCCTCCCCAGACCCCACTTGGGACTACTCTGGGGATGTTGTTGTTGTTGTAGTACTTCTAACAAGCATTTGAATTCTTAAGATAAGAGCAAAAAGAAGTTTTGTCCATTCAATATACTTTACTGATATTGAAGGTTTATGTTTGACATTAAGCTTTTGCCTGGCATCCTTGTGAAACTATTTTTCCATTTTCATTTCTGTCACAATTTTCTGAGGATGAATATCTTGTACCACTACTTTTCTGAGTTTATGAATTTTACTATGTATTTGCAGAACAAAACAGTATCTATCTTTGAGACTACAATCCGTATCCTTGGAGGTTTAATTTCTGCTCATCTCATTGCAAGTGACCACAACACGGTATCATATTCATAACTATGTTTTTCTTGAGTATTTTAAAAAGTATTACTTTCTATGGTTGTTAACTTTAGCCAAGTGGATTCTCTTGGCTACTTTCTCCAAAACATTTTAACCAGGTTCTTTCTAGAACTGCAGGGCATGAGGATTCCCTCTTATGATGATGAGTTGCTTCACTTGGCTGAAGACTTGGCACGGAGAATGCTGCCTGCATTTGATACTCCTACAGGTATGGAATTGGATTTTGGCGATAGTCGATATCAGTTGGGTAGAATCAATTATGTTAAGAATGTAGTGTAATTATTGTGAATAAGTTGTACATTAACTAGGGAGATTATTTTTCTTGTAACTGTGTAACTTTGATTTCATTCTTATTTTAAATGTGTGTATAGCTTGACAGAATAGTTAAGCTAAGCTTTCTGTCAATATTCTCTTGTGTTCTTCATTTCTTACATGATGTCAGAATCAGTCCCATACTTGTTGTGTTTCTCAATGTTGGACCTCCTTTTATGTTTTCATGCTCTGATATCCAATTCTAGACATGCAACGAGGGGTTAAGTATTCAACATTAGTTGAATGGATTTTTGTCTCTATATTGTCTTGGACAATTCTGACCTCATGATATAGCTCTTGGGTTTTAGTTAGGCTTATGAACCATTTTGTATTGCAGTTGTTCGGCAGGGTACCCTCTGATAGGCGTTCATACTTCCAAATGTTGCATTTCTAGTTGGAGGCACTTTAGATTTCAGACGAGCAATGACAAATTGTAGTTGTAAGATCCAGTGCAAAAGCAGAATATCTAGCAATGATAGCATTGAATTATAATCTTATATGGATCAAACAACTAGGGAAAGAATTAAAGTCGGGAAGGATCGATCATATGGAGCTTGTGTATGATGATCAAGCTGTATTTCATATTGCTTCAAATTCGATGTTTCATGAGAGGAAAGTACATAGAGATAGGTTGTCATTTTGTTTAGAGAAAATATATTCTTAGGACACATTGACATAAAGTTTGTTAAGTCAAATAATCAACTTACATATATCCACTAAATTTATTACTGGCCTCAAACTAGTTCTATATGTCACTAGTTTGATACATACAATTTGTACGCACTAGCTTGAGTAATAGTGTTAAGAATAGTGTGTAGTTACTGTAGATATGCTGTAATCAATTAAGGAGATTTTTTTCTTGTAATTATGTAACCTTGATTTCCTAACTATTTTGAAATAGGTATATATTACTATTCAAAAATCCAATAATTTAACATAATAACAAAGATAAACTTTCTAAAAGAATAACCAAGCTAAACTTAACTATTTATTACCATTGCACCAAAGAAGGAAGGTGTGATGAGCATAAAGGATTTTAGACCTATTAGCCTGGTAGGAAGCATTTATTAGATGTTATCTGAGGTGCCTTCTAATAGACTAAAGAAGGTCTTGGATGAGACAGTGTCCTCTTCTCAGAACACTTTTTTTTTTTTT
>NW_006239052.1:395081-432218 GCF_000226075.1 Solanum tuberosum
CACCACTTCTTTTGACTCTTGCTGCCCCCCCTGCTGATCCAACAACTCAATAAATCTGATGTGTGTTCTGGCATATACCAGTTTAGGCTAGCTAAATTGAAGAATAAAGCCCATACTTGTGTTGTTACTTTGCAATGCAAAAATAAGTGTTTGTTGGTTTCCAGTGCCTCTTTGCATAGTAAGCATCTAGAGGCTATGTTAATACGCTTTTATGGAAGGACGACAGATACTGGATGTTGCTTTGGTGGCAAGAAAGAAGAGAGGGATTCTGGGTATTTTATGTAAGTTGGACCTTGAGAAAGCGTACGATCATGTGAATTGGGAGTTCCTGGATTTCATGATGTTGAAGATGGGCTCTGGAGAGAAATGGAGGAGATGGATCAAGTTCTGCATTTCTACGATCAGATTCTCTGTTGTGGTAAATGGTAGTCCGTGTGGAATTCGGTGAATTGAGAGAGTAGAGAAGCTGTTAGCGGGGTGGAAAAAGAGGTACTTGTCTAAAGGGGGTAAATAAGTTCTGATCAAAAGCACTCTTTCTAGCATTCCAGCATACTTCATGTCTCTTCTACAGGCTCTGGGCTAAGTGACTGAAAGTTTGGAAAGACTACAACGTAACTGTCTTTGGGACTCAGCGGAAGACATTAGGAAGAATCATCTTGTGAATTGGAAAGTTATCATTTTTCCGATGCGATGGGGTGGACTTGGAGTAATGGATCTCAAGGTGTTCAATAAAGCTCTGTTAGGGAGGTGTATCTGGAGATTTGGGGTGGAAGAGAATGATTTTTGGAGCAGTGTGGTTGCGGAAAAATATGGTATGGTGGCTGAAGGACTAGGAACATTGTAACTCCGTTTGGGTGTGGTTTGTGGAGGAGTATCATGAAGGGGTGGGGGGATTTTTGTGGACATTTTGTTTAAGGTTCCAAAAAGAGATGACAGTCCAACAAATTGGTAGGTCTCATGAGGGCATGTTCCATTGGGACTTAAGATTCATAATGAACCTGCACGATTGGGAGATGGAATTCCACAGTTTTGATTGAGTTGTTGTATGGGCTCAATTCACCAAACAACTCATTGGATGTATGGAGGTGGTGGGACAGTGGAGATGGTTTATTCACAGTTAGCTCTTTTTATAAAAGGTTACTAGTGAGAGAGGAATATTTGTTCCCCCATGATTTCATTTGGATCCCTAGAGAGGGTTAGCTTTTTTGTACGGTTGGCAGCTACGGGTGCGACTTAACAATGGAGAATCTTTGAAAGACATGGATCACATATGTTAGTTGGTGCTTTATGTGTAAGAGTCAAGGTGAAAATGTAGATCATCTTCTTTTGTATTGTAAGGTGGTTTGCTGGTTATGGAGGGTGGCCCTTAATTGGTTTGAGATGCAATGGGTGATGCCGGGTGCAGTGAAGGAAGCTTTGCAAAGTTGGACCCATAGAAGCCGAAGAGATGCTCAAGGGCATGGAGCGTTGCCCCATTAGCAATCATGTGAGTCATTTAGAAAGAGAGGAATAATAGGGCCTTTGAGGGTGTAACAAGATTTTGTAAAAATGTGAAGTAGTATTTTGTCTGTAGTTTTTTTTTGGTGTACTTATGAGGTTCCTATTTGTATAGAGGATTAGACCTCTTTTGTTGAGAACCATATTTTGATTTAGGTTCTCTCCTTTGGTATATGGCTTGCATCTGGGGTTTCCCAATTGTTAATAAAAACATTTACCTTGTCAAAAAATAAATAAATTCTCTCAGTGTTCTCCTTATTCTTTATTTCTCAGAAATTGTTTTTCCGCCCCTTCACAGGAATGTCCCTACATTTAAAACAAAATATTTTTGATAAAGTGTACAATTAAAACAAAATTCTAATGCTTTCTGGAGCAGCCTTGACTCTTCACCGCAGATATTTACACTTTTTCTTCCACCCATCTGCTTTCAATCCTCTGGAGCAAAGCTTGTTTTTCTTCAGAACCTTCCATGTGTACTCCTTGTTGCTTTCCCATCTTGAGTACGTTTTTTTTATTCTAGAGACTTCACCTGATGTTAGCTTTATCTGGATGTCCACCTGTAATCTTCCTTCTGTTCCAGGGTAGCGACATTGTATTAGTGGCAATTGCAAAAGATTGATCACCATCTGAAGGGAGTTCAGAGACAACTCCCTCAGTGGTCTATCATAATGGAATGTGGAATCAATTCTGCACTATCCCAGCTAGCACTAGCATAGGTAGCTCTCGATTTCCACTATCTGCCGGTTCTGCCTAAAATGATTCAGCTTGAAGCCTCTTTCTCAATTACAATGGGTCATGGAAAGAATACTTATTAATCTTGTCAGCGAAAAAATATCCATTAATTAGATATTATTGCTTGAGGTGCTTGATAAGATCCTAGGCTTGTCCATCTCATGGTTATTGGATTTGGATTGCCATGAGGCTTGTCCAGCCTGACAATCTCCAGTTGCTTCACCAAAGTAGATCTATGAGTACAGTTTTCTGGTTCTTAGTTTTGTTGGATATTTTATGACCCACACAAGTATTTAATGATAAAAGCCTAAGGTTTTTGAAGTGTGCATTTGAATCTAACACTTTCCTATCCTCGTAACAAGATGTTACCTGTCTTATAATCTGAATTACTTTTGCTGCAGGAATTCCATTTGGATCAGTAAATTTGTTGCATGGAGTCGATGAAAATGAAAGCAAGGCATATCCTCTTTGTATTCTCCTTTTCTCTTTCCCGTGCTGTATAAGACTTCTTTCTACAGTGTTATTATGTCTAGTGTGGCAGTGGTTGAAATGGAGCAGACATTCTGTATTCAATCTTGCTTCAGATTAACTTATCAAGAAAAGGAATCTGTGACTGTCCTGGTTCTACATGAACATGCGTGTCTTTTCTTTCCAGCCTGGTGGATTTGATATTTTGTTCTATGCATAGTTTTAATTCAGAATCTTTGTAGATGGAAACATCTTGTGCAGCATTGTGCTTCCCTATTCCTTCCAAAGAAACATAAGAGAAAAAACAGAAGTAAATAAGAGAACACCAGGGACCCTCTTGAGATGATCCTTGCTTATCTCATCTGACAGACATGAATGGGGCAAGAGCAAACAGCCACCAGACTGCTATTTTTGAATTAAGGATTACTATTCAGTACTTTTAATAGATTTGACCTGGTTGATGACTTGCATGAGAAATGAGAACCAGTATGACAGGAGAAGACATAATCTACTTGACGTTAGTCATGAAAAGTGATATATGAAAATATTCTGTTTTATTGTCTGGTGGATCGTGTATGTTCAAATGAGATGTGTTGTGCATGCCATGGACATTTTATAGATGTCTGATATTCCAGTTTCTTTTAATTCTTAATCAACTTTTCTTGCCTGAGATATGCACACACATCATCACCCTATACTAAAGCTATATTTTTGGGTGCCTAGATAACATCAACTGCTGGTGGAGGGACACTGACATTAGAATTTGGGATACTCAGCCGCTTAACTAATGATCCCAGTAAGTGTTACTCTCTTGATCTGATGTATCAAATTTTTATTCAACCTCTGATCTTAGTCAGGAGGACCTCTAGTATTTTGTTCAGATTTACCAAACCTATCATGAATAGGAGTTTGTTTCAGCGGAATGTAAGGTTACACATTTAGATCCTTGTTGGAAAGAACACGAACGAGCATGTAATGTAGGAAAAATGAGTATATCTTTCAGAATCCAGTGGATCTTTTGAAAGTTTGAGAGTTAGAGTGAGGTTTCAGTTATTGCTCTAATGATGGATAAGATATGGGTACTCGAACAAAGAGCAACATTAAATATGCTTACTGTTGAGAGGAAAGAAAGCAGATGACAAAAAGAGAGAATATTGTGAGGAAGGGAAAATGACTGAAAAAACTCCAGAATGAATCTGCATATGCCTTGTAGTGGATTCTTTTCCATTTTTATTACGAAGGGAATGGAAAAAGAAATTATGAGACTGTTCAAGAACTATAGCATTACTGTTAGAAATTTTAAACACATTATAAAAATCATCTGCATATTTAGAGAAGGGTTAAAAAGATACTGATACTTGTCTTTTGGTTGCTCTTAGCCGGAACAATAAAAGAACAACTCTCTCTTAAAATGCTTGTTTAGTATGGTTTCTGTACATCTATGGTTAAGGGTTATATTGTTTAAGGATCTCTCAAGTGCGTGAAAACGGTAAAGAGCATCTTGCACCTAAATTATATGCTAGAACTGTTCTTTTTATGACAGTTCAGTGAGCAAACACAAAGGTTGATCTAAATTGATTTTCACAGGACTATTGATTGGGGCTTTGGTCTTTAATTGTTACTCTCTAACTTGGTTTAGTAACAAATCTTAGATATTATTTGCATTATCGACAACAAATCTTAGATATTATTAGGGTTCTTCAATAGCTTGAGACTTTCCTTCTTTTTTTTTGTGCTGGTAGATGATTAGGTATACTGTTTTACTTATTCCCTGAACAACATTATGTAATTTCTTTTTTACTTTGAAAGTTACTTGGTTGAAATAAGTAGGAAAAGAAAAGCCTGAACCTGTTAAGGAGCAAGACTTTTTTTTTTGTGTGTGGGGTGATTTGAGGTGTTTGGTAAGTTAGTCAGGGAGGTGCCCAATTAGATGTTTGGAGTTCTTTTGTAGTCACTTAACAGTTAACATTAAAGTTTGTGCACTCATCTGAGTCTCTAAGAATAGTCAACTCTCTCCATTCTAACATTTAATGTGGACTGTTAAAGTTCGGACACAAATCTCATTTCTCAAGCCCTCAACTAGCAGACCTTCTAAAATTTTCTGATCAGCCGTTATATTTCCCCCTTCATTGTGTTTTTGGTAAATTGCACAGGTAATTCTTGCAGTTTTTCTTTGGGAACTTATGCTTATTCTTGTTATAATGAAAATGCAGTTTTTGAGCAAGTTGCAAAGAATGCAGTTCGAGGATTATGGGCTCGCCGGTCAAAGATCAATCTAGTTGGTGCTCATATAGATGTTTTTTCGGGTGAATGGACACAAAAGGTCACATTCTTTTAAAACTAGGATATGCATTTTGTTATTATGATAAGACGTTTGATTTGACTTGTTTCATGATGTCACACAACTTGAAATCCTTATTGCTTTTAATAGATAAGACAATAGCTTCACATGTTAATTCTTAACGATTGTTGCAAAAATCTTGTATGAGTTTGCAAAGTATATCTGGTTTCACTTGGATAAAGGAGGAACACACTGTAGTAGGTTGATGGCTGGTATAAAAGCATCAAATTATGATGATAGGGTATCCTTATTGCTGAGTCTGACTAGTCTGGATTTGGGCATAGTTGAGAGTCAAGAGAGATGTCAGTATCTTGGTCGCCGGTCCTTTAACTCTTATTCTTGCCCGCTGGAGATGATTTTTCAAGTCAGTTTCCTCTTCTGTTTCAATCCACCCCCCACATCTCTCACCTATTTTCTTCATCATCGATCTGGACCACAGATGGGAGGGGTAACACCAGAACTCGAATCCAGCACCATTCGAATTGGTGGCTCTTAGGAAATGACACAGCTGTTGGTAACCACCACTGCAGATTTAGTCTGCTTTCTTGTCTCCTCCAAACTCCCATCAGAACATGCTCAGCTGCTTTTCTGGATTGGAACTCGAAAAGGAACGTTAATCCATTCATGTCGTAAACCATAACTCCCTGTGCTCCTTTCCAAGCTTGTTGTGCCCATCATCTATGTTTCTAGTAGGGGTATCTTCTTTACCAGCAAAATACCCCACTAGACTTCTGCCCAGTTGGTCTTTACCAATAAAATGAGCTTGTGCCTTTATCATGCCGGCATCATCATCTTCCTCTGCAGACTGCAGATACCTCTGTTTTTTTCTGTGTCCATTTGTTCTTACGTAGCATTTCCATGTAACTCCTTTTCCCTTTGTTTGCGGCAAGATCTGCCTCTCCTGTGTATTTATACTCCCTTGTGGTAGTTGGACCTCTTTAATGAAGGAATTTAGTATGTCTGCAAGCATCCCCATCCTTTCATTAAATGCATATTTTCTGGTAGAATAATAATTAGCCTGTCTTTGCCCTTAATTGTTTATCAATGATAAGAATCCACCACTCTTGTTAAATTTTTGAGATAGGAAAATACTTGTGGAATAATCTTTGCATCTCCAAGTTTAGAAAGATTTCCCTCTGGTTCTCGATGCTTTGCTGGGTCTCCTGCCAATCCAGATAAGAGCCCCTTTGCTCAAAACCATTCTCCTCATATGATATCTACCGCTTTCTACCCAATCATACCATATTTCTGCTTTTGATCGCGATTCAATAATATCATAAAACTTCCCCTCTGATCGGAAATAAATTCTGTTGTCCATTCTGTTCGTGAGGAACGGAATGGAGAGAGAAAAAAGGAACTAGGAAGAGAAAGAAGAAAAAAGGGAGCTTTCCGGTGGACAAAGTCTACCGGAATAGGATTCACAAAGCCCAGAAGGAACTTTAGGAGGATGCCTCGGAACAAGTGCCTGAGAGCGTTTTAATGATGATTTTTTAATTCTATGATCTGTTTTTTTTTTTGGAAAAGAAAGCAGAAGATTTTTAAAAAAATAGTTATTCAATTATGTTCCCCTCCGAACAAAATTCAATTGCCAAGTCTAATCATTTTTTATTTTTGGTTGATGAAATAAGAAAAAATATCGTTAACAAAGCATCAAGCAGATGCACAGATTACAAAAGAAAAAAAACATCAGCTCCCAGCAAGGCATAAAAAGCTATTAAACATCTAACAACGGAGATCTATGGAGTTGATAAATTCCTGAAAAGAATCCACAGTAAGTACAGGAGTGAGATCAACCCAACCAAAAAGAGTAATCAAACATTTTGCTTTAAGGGTAGGGATGGGAGATGGGGTGCCATCAGAACATCTTTTGTTCCTCTATCCATAAGAACCGCAAAATACAGGGTGGAACCAAAGATCAGATCTGCTTGATGGACTTCCCTACTTTCCAAGAACTCCAGCACACAAAAGCCTCTCCCAGTGAGCTTGGCATGGCCCAAGTGAGTACAAAAAGTGAGAAGAACATGTTCCATATGTCTTTTGCAACTTTACAATGAAGAAGCAGGTGATTTATAGATTCTGAGTTTCATAAGCACATATAGCATCTATTGACTATTTGGAATTTCCTCCTCAATTCCATACGGTTCTTAGAGGAATGTTATGGTAAAACTTCGTTTGAAACGATGTGGTAGAAAGCAACGTGCGACTTGAAGGACACGATGAGGTTATCCTGAGTCAAGCAAGGATCTTTTAGAGTAATCCAACTGAAAGCAAATAAATTTAGGTGACAACTTAGTTCTCCTGATTAATTTCTATGCCATTGATCAATTAAGGTCTTCTTGGAGCTTTATTGTAGGTAGCCTACTTTAGCTGAATAGAACTTATCCATGTTATTTCTCCAGATAAGTCTGATAAGTCTGACCCTGCCTTGATTGTTGACTGCACTAGTCTGAATGGTGGCCATGAGACTAAATAACTCTTCTAACTCCCAGTCATTAAGATTTCTCCTTAGGGTCAGATTCCACACATTGTCTTCCCTGTATTGTGAGATGGTTGAGTCTGGATTAGATGCAATCTGGAAGATGCATGGAAAAGCATTCATTAGATGAATGTTTCCAAGCCAAATATCTTTCCAAAACTGAATATGTTCCCCATTTCCACCTTAAGTGAAGCATCACTGAAGAAGATTCCCCACTGTTCCTTGTATCTCTCCAAATCCCTGCGCCATAAGAGGTACTGACTTGATTAGAGCAACAGTGACTATCACTGCCATACTTTGCTTGGATCACTTCCTTCCATAAGCCAACTGCCTCTTGATTGTATCTGTAGTACCACTTAAATAGCATACACTTGTTATGTAAAGCCAAGTCTTTGATCCTCAATCCTCCATATTGTTTTGGCGAAGTGACTTTGGCCCATTTAACAAGGTGAAGTAGGAAGGATCAGAAGTTCAATCACCACTCTCTACGGGTAAGGGCCTGTGGTCAAAGAGAACCCTAAGAATCTATCAATTTTGGAAGCCTGCAGAAAGTCCTCACCCCTAGTCCATGTATAAGTTGCACCATGTAAGGGGAGATCAATAAGACCCATTCTTGAATAAATTCGGAGAAGTCTTTCATGAACTTTGATCTCCTGATACAATTGTACCTCTCAAGTTCAAATCTCCATACATTAAAGTCACGACCTATGACCCAACACTCATCCCATAAGTCTAGCCTTTCCAGACTTGCGTGAGGCCCATACACCCCAGAGAAGCAGAATCTGAAATCCACCTGCAATCCATATTTTTATGGGTTAAAAATAGACTGAAACTCATATTTACCCAACTAAATTATAAGTGATCAAACTCATTAATGAGGGTTAATGGGTTGATTTTTATAAATATGGGCTGCAAATTGAAATTGCCGTCTCTAGGCTGGACAAACACCTTTTCTTGCTCGAACTCGGTCCTTGCTTCCACAAAGTCTTGAAAGTGAAAAAATTGTCTTTCAGTTTAGTCAAGAAAAGGTGTTTGTCCAGCCTAGAAAATTGTCTTTCAGTTTAGTCTTTTTGTCTACAAAATCCAAAAATATAAAAAGAGGAGAAAATCAGGAACATATGAACTCTTTTGAATTTAATGATATGGTGTCTGAAATATTGAGGTGTTTGAACTACAACTATGTTAAGAATATCTACTTTCATTTTTGAGTCCTGTAACTTACTAGCTATTTCTTATGCATATGTATACTTAAATAGTGTATTCTGTATAATTCTCATGTGATCGCCTTTTTCCTCTCTTTTGATGAAGTGACGAGAATATTATGAATAATCATCTAACAGAAAGTGTAAACATCCTTTATTTGCTCAAATATTTAGATCTCGTAACTTCTCATTAGCAGGGGCGGAGCCAGCAGTATGTCGGGGGGTTCATCCGAACCCCCTTAGGTGGAAAATATTACTATTTATACATGGTTAAAATTATTTTTTTATGTATATACAGTAGATGTCGAACCCCCTTCGATTAGTTTGTATGTTTACTTCTTCAAATTTTGATGAACCCCCTTATTAAAAATCCGAGCTCCGTCACTGCTCATTAGTGTTTTGGCATTAGATCTCATGACTAGTCCTGTTGTTAGTAAGATTATTAGAACCTAGACATTTGCACGGTTATGGTTGACTCAGGGCTGAATATCTTAAAGAAACGGTTTTCAACTACACACTGCCACTTTGGCTTCTTTAGTCATTCCATCTCCACTTAGGACTCGGGAACTTCCATTTTCTTTTTAGCACTGCAACTTTGTATTATTCAGATTGATTTCCTGCATTTCTTTCGCTTTTCCCTTTGTAGTCTAGCAATATAAAATGTTCATTTCTTTGCAGGATGCTGGGATAGGGACGAGTATAGACTCTTTCTATGAATATCTCCTAAAGGTAAATACTCAACTGTACGGAATAATTACTTTCTATGTGACACAAAATAAGTAAAAGAATAGGGGGTCGTTCGGTTGTTGGTTAGAGTTATGTTGGTATTAGTAATGGAAGGTTTAGTTATGCAAGTATTAGTAATGTTGGGATTAGTTATGCAGGATTTAGTTATTCCATGTTCTACCCTGCATAAAATAATATGTAGATTCTCTCACAACTTATATATGCATTAGTTGTGCGGAAAAAAGAGACATGAACCAAACGTTGCATTAGCAATGTTATGTTTTATGTGGAAAGAGAAAAGACCAACAATACATGGTATAACTTATGCTAGATTCTATGTGGAGATTATTTTTCCCAATTTTTGTAACCAAACAACGTATAGAGTTATGCAGGTTTTAATACATGAATAACTCCTCTCTAATCCGCAGACTAGCGACCCCTAAATTTGCACTTATGCATAGTTTCTTTGTTGTAAATCATTAACGCTCATTTCTTATTGGCAACTAGCGCAAAGTAATGATCGTAATAACTTTTCTGATGTTTATATTGCTTCTAGATATGTTTGTTCTGGACCCAGTTATAGAGTAGAATGGGTACACACATGATTCGTGTAACTGGCCTAACTAGTTTGGGGTTGAGACCTAGATGATTGATAGATTAATTTTGGACTCCGTTAGTTGTTGGATTGCCTCATAAGAATTATTATCTCATTTTTTGATGAAGTAAATGTTCCATTGAAGGCATCAAGAAATGCAAATTAGTTACAAAAGTAGAAGCAAAAACAGTTGGTCTGCTGGCTCTAGTACAATTATGCTAAAACTAAGGAGCCAGCAAAATTCAAAAAACTATCCAGAGAATCTACAGAGGACAAATTGACCCAACTGTACAGACACATAAGGCCTTCCGCTTTGAGATAATGTAAAGGAGTTGATAGACCTTCAAACATCTTCTATTCCTTTCCCTCCAAATACTCCAAAAAATCGCTGCAGGTATCATCTTCCAAGTCTCTTTGATGGTGCTGTCAACTTTCCGGCAACACCAACTCTCATAAGCTTCTTTGATACTAAGTGGCATGACCCAACTGACTGAACTGAGTCCAAAAAGAGAGTAAAACATGTTCCACAGATTTGCGGTCACAGTACAATGCAAAAAGAGTGTCTATTGCTCTCTGCTGCTTTCTGACATAAGTAGCATCCATTCACAATGACATGTTTCCTTTTATAGAGGTTTTCTTGAGTTAGGCATGCTTCATATAGTGCAGTCCAGCAAAAACAGATGATCTTGGGCGGTAGCTTGATTTTCCAAATTAGCTTCCATGGCCAGTGGTCAGTGACTGCATTAAGTGCTCTTGACTGCTTGTAGGCTACACTCACTGTGTAATTCCCTGCTCCTGTAGTGCCCCATTTGAACTGATCTGTTGTTGCCTGAGTGTTGAGAGAGAAACTCTGTAGAGTCTGTAGTAGTTTGATCAGCTCATTAAACTCCCAATCCTGCATATTTCTTCTAAACATAATGCTCCAGGTTGTTCCATCTCTATTTTGAGAAATTTATGAGTCTGGATCCCTGGCTAAGTAGAAAAGACCTGGATAATCGTCCATCAGAACTGTGTTGCAGAGCCATTTATCTTTCAAAATCTGATATGGAGTCCATTCCCCACTGTGAAGTGCTTATGCTGAGAAAATTCCTCCCATAGCTTGCATATGTGTTTCCAGACTCCGACCCCATAAGGTGCTCTTGAAAGACTAGTGCACCAATGACTCTGTATCCCATGCTTTGCACTGACCACATCCTTCTATAGAGCGGTTGTGAGACCAACAATGTTATGGGAGTGAATGCTTTAAGAAGTGCTGTCATATAATATTAGACTACATTTGATATTGTGAGAAGAGAAGAGTTTGAGAGAGAACTCAACTTGATTATTCCCACAAGCTATTGGGGTTTAAATAGCTAAGTATACATGTCCTAAAAAGGAAGGAAATCAATACCTAATCAATATCATATCAAGTGCATACTTCCTTTGTGAAATGACAATTCCTGATTTGGATTGAGCAACCTCAATGCCCAAGAAGTACCTCAATCGACCAAGATCCTTAGTCTGAAAGTGCTGGAAAAGGTGATGTTTCAATTTGGTAATTCCCTCGGCAATTGATAACTATGTCATCAACATACACTACCAAATACATGCACAAACCTGGGGCAGAGTGACAATAGAACACAAAATGATCAGCTTCACTTCGTACCATGCCAAACTCCTGAATAACCATGCTAAACTTCCCAAACCATGCTCGAGGAGACTGCTTCAGGCCATAAAATGCTCGTCGTAGTCTGCACACCATGTTACTAGACTCCTCCTAAGCAACAAAACCAGGTGGTTGCTCCATATATACCTCATCTTCTAGATCTCCATGAAGAAAAACATTTTTAATATCCAACTGGTAGAGAGGCCAATGACGAACCACAGTCATGGATAAAAAGAGACGGACTGAAATATGTTTTGTTGTTTTTTTGGTCTTTCCTGGGTCATGCCTTTCTCTGTTAGGGATACTCTTGAAAGTTGGAGTTCACGGGATGTTGACAAAGCCATCAAGAGTATGTCGATGATTATCCCTCGTGCTATCTTTTGGTGTTTATGGACAAAGAGGAACAAAAGATGTTTTGATGGAATTTCAACTTCTAGAGATCTTTTGTGAGGCAGATGTCTAGTTAGCCTTTTTAGTTGGTCCAAACTGACCCTTGTACATAATTTAGAACTCTTCTTGTATTTTGTTAGCTCTATAGCTTAGAAAGAGGCTACAAATCCTTTTTTTTGTGAGCTTAACTGATTTATCCTTGTAAAGCTTGCATCTTCTTGATGCCTTGAAATGAATCTACTTACTTCATCAAAAAAAAAAAAGACGGACTGAAGCAATCTTGGCCACTGGAGAGAAAGTATCACCATAGTCAAGACCAAAAATCTTGTATAACCCTTGGCCACTAGTCGAGCTTTTAGGCGATCAATCTATCCATCAGGCCCAACCTTCACTGTATATACCCATCGACAACCAACTGTAGATTTATCTGGAGGTAGAGGAACAAGCTCCCAAGTACCACTAGAGTGTAAGACAGGCATCTCTTCAATCATAGCTTGTTGCCAGCATGGATGAAAAAGAGCTTCACCTGTAGTCTTAGGAATAGACACAGATGATAGTGATGATACAAAGGCAGAATGGACCGGTGACAAACGATGACAGCTCAAACAAGTATAGATAGGATGAGGGTTACGAGTAGAGCGATCACCTGTAGTCTTAGGAATAGACACAGATGATAGTGATGATACAAAGGCAGAATGGACCGGTGACAAACGATGACAGCTCAAACAAGTATAGATAGGATGAGGGTTACGAGTAGAGCGATCACCTGTAGTCTTAGGAATAGACACAGATGATAGTGATGATACAAAGGCAGAATGGACCGGTGACAAACGATGACAGCTCAAACAAGTATAGATAGGATGAGGGTTACGAGTAGAGCGATTACCTTTTCGAGTGGCAATGGAAGGACTCTGTGTAGACAAGTCCTCAGCTGGCAAGGATTCTGGCGGAGGGCGTGAATCATCTGGCGTAGACGACGATGATAGGTTAATAGTGGTGGAGGTGCAGAGGAGGTAGATGGAGTCATAGGAGATGATGTGGAAGGATAAACTATGGCAGGATCTCCAAAAGATGGAACTGGTAGGACCTCAGAAATGTCTAATTGTTCAGCAGAAGAGGATGTAAAGTAGGTCTGACCTTCAAAAAAAAGTAACATCAATTGACATAAGGTATCGCTGGAGGTCTGGTGAGAAGCATCGATATTCCTTTTGTACCCTTGAATAAACGAGATAGACACATTTAAGAGCACGAGGAGCGAATTTGTCTTTTCCTGGAGTGAGTATATGGACAAAGCATGTGCTCCCAAAGACGCGTGGTGGAAGAGAGAATAAGGTTGACTTGGGAAACAAAACAAAGTGAGGTACCTGATTATGAATAATAGAGGAAGGTATGCGGTTAATCAGATAACAAGAGGTGAGCACTGCGTCCCCCCAAAATCGCAATGGAACATTTGCTTGTATGAGAAGAGTGCGTGTAGTCTCAACAATATGCCTATTTTTTTCTATCTGCAATCCCATTTTGTTGTGCAGTGTAAGGACAAAATGTTTGATGAAGAATTCCATGGGAAGACATAAATTGTTTAAATTGAGATGATAAATATTCACGTGCATTATCACTACGAAAAATGCGAATAGAAACACCAAACTGGTATTTATTTCAGCATAGAAAGTTTGAAATATGGAAAATAATTTAGAACGACCTTTCATTAAGAACATCCAAGTGCACCTTGAGTAATCATCAATGAAAGTAACAAAATACTTAAAACCCAATGTAGAACTAACTCTACTAGGACCCCAAATATCAGAATGAACTAAATGAAAAAGAGACTCTGTGTAGTTCTAATAATCATGCAAAGTCGCTTTTTCATTTAGTTCATTCTGATATTTGGGGTCCTAGTAGAGTCAGCTCTACATTGGGTTTTAAGTATTTTGTTACTTTCATTGATGATTACTCAAGGTGCACTTGGATGTTCTTAATGAAAGGTCGTTCTAAATTATTTTCCATATTTCAAACTTTCTATGCTGAAATAAATACCAGTTTGGTGTTTCTATTCGCATTTTTCGTAGTGATAATGCACGTGAATATTTATCATCTCAATTTAAACAATTTATGTCTTCCCGTGTAATTCTTCATCAGACATCTTGTCCTTACACTGCACAACAGAATGGGATTACAGAGAGAAAAAATAAGCATATTGTTGAGACTGCACACACTCTTCTCATACAAGCAAATGTTCCATTGCTATTTTGGGGGGATGCAGTGCTCACTTCTTGTTATCTGATTAACCGTATGCCTTCCTCTGTTATTCATAATCAGGTACCTCACTCTGTTTTGTTTCCCAAGTCAACCTTATTCTCTCTTCCACCACGCGTCTTTGGGAGCACATGCTTTGTCCATATACTCACTCCAGGAAATGACAAATTCGCTCCCCGTGCTTTTAAATGTCTTTCTCGGTTATTCGAGGGTACAAAAGGAATATCGATGCTTCTCACCTGACCTTCAACGATACCTTACATCAACTGATGTTACTGTTTTTGAAGGTCAGACCTACTTTACATCCTCTTCTGCTGAACAATTAGACATTTATGAGGTCCTACCAGTTCCATCTTTTGGGGATCCCTCCATAGTTTATCCTTCCACATCATCTCTTATGACTCCACTATTAACCTATCCGCGCCCAGATGATTCACGCCCTCCGTCAGAATCCTTGCATGCTGAGGACTTGTCTACACAGAGTCCTTCCATTGCCACTCAAAAAGGTAATCGCTCTACTCATAACCCTCATCCTATCTATCATTTTTGAGCTGTCATTGGCCTATCACTATCATATGTGTCTATTCCTAAGACTACAGACGAAGCTCTTTCTCATCCAGGCTGGCAACAAGCTATGATCGAAGAGATGTGTACCTTACACTCTAGTGGTACTTGGGAGCTTGTTACTCTAGTGGTACAGTGGGCCTGATGGACAGATTGATCGACTAGTAGCCAAGAGTTATACACAGATTTTTGGTCTTGACTATGGTGATACTTTCTCTCGAGTGGCCAAGATTGCTTCAGTCCATCTCTTTTTATCCATGGCTGCGGTTCGTCATTGGCCTCTCTACCAGTTGGATATTAAAAATGCCT
This sequence comes from Solanum tuberosum, assembly GCF_000226075.1. Lineage (NCBI taxonomy): Eukaryota > Viridiplantae > Streptophyta > Magnoliopsida > Solanales > Solanaceae > Solanum > Solanum tuberosum. The sequence goes on from NW_006239052.1 coordinate 410,280, forward strand.
TTCTTCATGGGGATCTCGAAGATGAGGTATATATGGAGCAACCACCTGGTTTTGTTACTCGGGGGAGTCTAGTAACATGGTGTGCAGACTACGATGAGCATTCTATGGCCTGAAGCAGTCTCCTCAAGCATGGTTTGGGAAGTTTAGCATGGTTATTCAGGAGTTTGGGATGGTACGAAGTGAAGCTGATCATTCTGTGTTCTATTGTCACTCTGCTCCAGGTTTGTGCATGTATTTGGTAGTGTATTTTGATGACATAGTTATCACAGGCAATGATGATGAGGGAATTACCAAATTGAAACATCACCTTTTCCAGCACTTTCAGACTAAGGAACTTGGTTGATTGAGGTACTTCTTGGGCATTGAGGTTGCTCAATCCAAATCAGGAATTGTCATTTCACAAAGGAAGTATGCACTTGATATTCTTGAAGAGACATGGATGATAGATTGTAGGCCTTTTGATTCTCCTATGGATTCAAATGTTAAGCTCCTACCAGGTCAGGGGGAACCTCTTAGCGATCCAGGAAGATATAGAAGGCTAGTAGGAAAGTTGAATTATCTCACAGTGACTCGACCTAATATTACCTTCTCGGTAAGTGTCGTAAGTCAGCTCTTGAATTCTCCTTGTGATAGTCATTGGAATGCAGTTATTTGCATTCTTTGATACATAAAATCTACTCCAGGGAAAGGACTTCTTTACGAAGACCGAGGACATGAGAAAATTGTTGGATATTCAGATGCAGATTGGGCAGGGTCACCCTCTGACAGACGATCCACTTCTGGATATTGTGTTCTAGTTGGGGGAAATTTGGTGTCTTGGAAAGTAAGAAACAAAATGTGGTTGCTAGATGCAGAAGTAAAGTATCGGGCTATGGCAGTGGCAACATGTGAACTCATATGGATCAAGCAACTACTGAAGGAGTTGAAATTTGGAGATACTAAAGGAATGGAACTTGTGTGCGATAATCAAGCTGCACTTCACATTGCATCGAATCCAGTATTTCACGAGAGGACCAAACACATAGAGATTGATTGTCATTTTGTTAGAGAAAAAGTACTTTCAGGAGACATAGTCACAAGGTTCGTGCGGTCAAGTAATCAGTTTGCAGACATATTCACCAAGTCCCTAGCTGGTCCCAAAGCAAGTTATATATGTAACAAGCTTGGTACATATAATTTTTATGCACCAGCTTGAGGGGGAATGTTAGAATCCTAGGAATATTCTATAGCATATGTAAATATAGTAGGTAGCTTGATTTCCTCCTAGATTTACTCTAGCTTGATTTGTAGTGATTAGGTATTGATTTCCTTTCCCTTTTAGGACATGTATACTTAGCTATTTTAACCCCAATAGCTTGTGGGAATAATCAAGCTGAGTTCTCTCTCAAACTCTTCTCTTCTCACAATTACATTTAATCAGCTAACCCCAAACGGGCTCTTAGTTACTAGTCCATATCTTATCTGTATTTACCGTTTAGGTTGAACTCAATGATAGTGCTCATTCTTTGGACCTAGTTCAACACTAGTTTCATCTCTTATTGAAAAAAATCTGAAGGTGGAAAACAATGACCAATTTTAGATTATTAGTTTCAAAAAAATGAATAATTACAGATTATGTTGGCAGAAAACTAGAGTTGCATGTATTTTACTATTAGGCAGATGGGAAGCTGTATTAAGAAAGGACCTCCTTGCACTTCCATGAGAGGTGGAGGGGGATGGTGGAGAGGAAAGGAGATGATGTTGATAGGATGGTTATTTTCTGACATCTACCTCTAGGAAATTTGGCTATGACATGGTTGATGAGATCAGATATTATTGTTACTATCATCATTAGATTCTTACGGACTTTGTTTCAAAAACTTTTTTGTTGGCATTATTCTTGGCTTATAATTAACAACGGGAAGTTCTGCTTTGATTGAAATGGGAAAGTAGTTTAATTGCTTCTTTTCTTTTAACACACTGTCTGAAGTCCTATATATATGATTTGTATGTATATTCTGGTTTTCTTTATCCTAACCTACTCATTCACATTTTTAATTCAGGCTTATTTGCTGTTTGGTGATGAAGAATATCTTTTCATCTTCCAGGAAGCTTACAAGGCTGTTATGAAGTATCTCTTTAGTGATCCTTGGCAAGTAATCTTCCTTTTAAGGCTTGAATTCACTACAGAGAAAACCCTGCGTTTATATTGCATTGCTGCTGAAATTCAAGACAACTAATATAGTTATTTTTTAGGAAGTATATCGATTCACAACATGTCTAGATTCGTTTAGTTTTAGTATGAATACGTCTTGTAGCATATTCATAGGATAGTTTAGAACAGTCTCTACTTAATTGTAAAAGAACAATTACTTCCATTATTTTACACAGAAATAGAGAATTACAACCTACTTTACTGAACATAGACTAAGGCATAGGAAGCCTCCTTGTTTAGTAATATTTTCCTTGTACCCTCTCATTTTACAAGTTGGTATTCTACAATTTAGAGTCTTGTCTCACCCTGCACCAAGGTTTAATTTTCTGTTCTTCTCAAGAACTAAAAGTTCTAAGCAAATATTTTTTTCAATATGTAGGTATGTAGAGGTAAATATGAATTCTGCTGCCCTTGTCTGGCCTTTATTTAACAGCTTACAGGCATTCTGGCCAGGTCTTCAGGTGATTTGCTTATGCAAATATTTCACACCCAAGCAAACGATTTCTTTTAATAGTTAGCTAACCAACTTTTTTCCTTCAATATTAATTCTAGACAGAACTAACTTTTGTGTATGTATTTGTTGAAAGGTTCTGGCAGGGGATATCGAGCCTGCCATTAGAACACATGCTGCATTCTTCAGCGTCTGGAGAAGATATGGGTTTACCCCAGAGGGTTTCAATCTAGCTACGCTCAGTGTTCAAGTACTATTTTGCTGTTGTCTAAATTCTTTTGATACCTGAAGTTTGTTTATGTGCTAGTTCTTTGGTCAATGCCCTACTGTATGTAAACTGACAGATTAGGTAGTGCCTTTTAGAATGAAATTATAATGGTTTGACCTTATATGCACTTAAAAGAAAACCTTCCTTTGTATGGTTCGGTTGCCCAACTTAGCCAGCATTGCGGGGAAACATATAACGTTAAAAGGTTTTATTTGCCCAACTTTATCAAGATGCCTTTGATCATTCTCAAAAATAGAAAAAAAAAAACTTTATCGAGATGCCTTTGTTTCATGCGTCCAACTTTATCGAGATGTCTTTGTTGCCTTTGTCTCATACAATGTTTTTTCCATTGGACCATTCTGTAGGACACTTTATCGTTATTTTAGCAAGTATTTTTCAGATAAAGTTAGCCATGTTTAAGATTGGAAATGGTTGGATCGTTTTAGGGATAGATCATTTCGCATTGCTGTGAAATATAAGCAGTCAGGCTAACAGTCTTTTTTCCATTTCCTTGATCTCTCTTTTCATAGTCTTTTTTCCATTTCCTTGATCTCTCTTTTCATTGAGCTTGATCCTTCTGTTGTTGCTCCTTGTGCCGACTGAGCACCTGATTTTTGTTGCGAGGTCTTTTTTGGAGTGGTTTATTTTCTGTATTATTACTATCTTACTTAAATTTCATATTGTTGTTTGCTTACATTGTAGCAAGGCCAGAAAAGCTATCCTCTGCGTCCTGAATTGATTGAGAGCACCTATTGGCTGTACAAAGCTACCAGAGATCCTAGGTCTGCTTGTATGCTCTTGAATTGTTTTTCTTATGCCTACCTTTTTCTTTAGCTAATTGAACTCATAATAATTCATTGGCTGATTTGCACTGCCTTTTTCATAGATTATATCATGTGAAGGCTAAAAATTTTGGCATGTGCAATTGGATATCCGAGTTACCTTTCTTGCATGTCTGTTAGTCCATAGAAGCATGCTCATCACCTATTATTTGTTTTTTTTTATTCCAGAAAAATCCAGACAAAGATTCCGTATAAATAAGTATTCCTAATTTCCTATAGGCAGCCCTTGTAGAGTTACAGAGCTGTGATCTTTGATTTCACCAAAGTATTTGTGACAATTTGTTATAGCCTACATGTTCAATCTGAATGTGTATGGAAGTAACCTCACAAATTAAGATTTTACTACTTATCTGAGGCACCAAAGATGTCCAAATAGATACATAGCAAAAACTCAAGCTCCCACAAAAGGAAGGGGAGTTGGGTCAATCAAGTAAAGTGTCTATGCCGTATACATCCAGCATGAAGCCAAAAGAGTTCAAACATCTGTATTTCAATCTATGGTTCTGCTTTATCTTCAAAGCATCTCTGATCTCTAATTTTATTTTTCTGCCGGAAGGACCAAATATGCAGGCTGGTGTCTGTTGTCCTTGATTTTGCCAAAGTAGTTGTGACAATTTGTTATAGCCTGCATCTTGAGTCTGGATGTGTATGAAGTAACTTTACAAATTAGGATTTGTTTTTACTTATCCGAGGCACCCAAGAAATCCAAATAGATACACAATACAAACTCAAAGTCCCACAAAAGGAAAGGAGTCGGGGAAGTCAAGTTAAGTGTCTATGTCGTATACATCCAGCATAACAACAACAACATATCCAGTGTAATCCCACAAGTGGGGTTTGGGGAGGATGGTGTGTACGCAGCCTTCCACCTACCTTGTGAAGGTAGATAGGTTATTTCTGATAGACCCTCGGCTCACGTATATATCCAGCATGCTACACGAAAAATCCAAAAGAGCTCAAACATCTATATTTCAATCTATGGTTCTGCTTTATCTTTGAAGCATCACTGATCTCTGATTTCCTGTCTGTCAGAAGGACCAAAAGTGTAGGCATCAATATTGTCATTCAAATCCTTTTATCTTCCTTTCACCTTCCTTCCTAAGGACTGAAAGGCCAGGCTGATGTAGTCATTCAAACCTTTTATCTTCCTTTCACCTTCTTTTCTGTCCAGCCTATCATGGCCTCCTTAATGGTTCTTGGGATAACCCAGCATACCCCAAAACAGTATCAAACCATACTCTACTGCTGCTAGGCTATCTGGCAATGTTACACATGAAGAATTCACTACAGATGGCCTTGCCCCTTTTCTGGAGATTTGAGTGAGTTAAGCAGGCTTCAGGTGTTGCAATACAACAAAAACTGGCACTTTGGAGGGACCCTGGTCTTCCAAATAATCTTTGTGTGACCATTATCTTTTGCCGTTTACTGATGAAGTTAATCTACTATAGCCTGACTTAACAGAATACACTCCACTATTATTGTCCTTCCATATCAGCTCGTCTGGTTCCAGATAGATTCTGTCTCCTTCCAGCTTTATTGGCAGCTGAAACATCTCTTCTATAACCCAGCCTTCAAAATGCCTTCTGAATGACAATTCCATTCATTTTGAGACCAGCGAAGTGCGACTCTGTTCTCTCTTCTCCATGCAAAACTACATAAATCAAAAACTCATCCTTCAAGGAATGTTATCCATTTAAAGTATCATGCCAGAATTTCAACTTTTTCACGTTGCCAATAGAGAAGCTAATGTGTGGTAAATTGCTCCCTTAGCTTTCTGATATTCTTCTCAACTCCCCCTCATGTTTTTATCACAGGCTTTGTACACCAGAACCTTCTACACTAATATCAAGCGTTGATTACTTGTTGAATCTTCTGATTCCAAGTTATATCATCCATTTAAGCAGCAGGCTGTTGTTATTAGACCAAGTTTCTTATTACCCAGTCCACCCTGCTTGCTGTATCACTTTGCTACACTGTAGGGAAGTTGTTTTCTCATTGCCCCCCTCTCACCAAAAGTTTCTCCTTCACTTATCAAGCCTTCTCTCATATGTCAGCAGACTTTTTGGGACAGCATTCATGAGTGTGAGTCCCCCTCCCAGAGTTATGTATCGTCTCTTTTTAATTGCTAGCTTCTTCTCAAACCTCTCTAACCATTTCAGATACCCTCATTCTTATTCTTTGCTCCCATATGATATGTCATGAAGCAAGCTTAAGTAACCTCACTAAGTCAGTGGGTATGTCAAGAAGCGGGCTTAAGTTCTCAGGTTTTACATTGTAAATACCAAGTGCAAGTAGCGGCAAAACGTCTGCAACAATGCGTTTGAAGTTATAAAAGAACTATGAACGTTCCTTGTTCCATTAGTATAGTTGAATGTTTCCTAACAGTTGAGTTATTCATGTGAAGCATGTCTTAGCTGTGCTCAATTTATCATTTCCTAAGCAAGGTAAACTTAACTTGTTACCAACTATGTCTCCACCATACACAATTTAGGGTTGGCTATATGAACCAACCATGTTTCTTCATTTAAATCATCTCAGGCCAACCGTGTACAATATAAAAAAATCATAAATTAATTAAATGTTATGACCATAAATACTTTCCCATGCTTGTCAAAATTAATTTGCTTCCAGTTCTCCAAAAATAAAAAGGAGATTCCAGAAAGGATGAGAGAACGATCAATGACTATGCACTGTCTGAGTAAGCTGCATGGTCATTAAATACGGCCTGAAACTTCGATCAAGGATTTAAAACTCTCTTTCTTTCTTCATTGGATGCTGTCGCTTCATGGGCAGCAATTTAATCAACACACACAGACTAAGATTTAGAGCCTTAATTTTCTTTTTAAATCATTTGATGTAGGTATCTTGATGCTGGAAGGGAAATTCTTGCTAGCTTGCAATATGGTGCTCGATGCACTTGTGGATATTGTCATATATCTGATGTTGAATTTCACAAACAAGAAGATCACATGGAGAGCTTCTTCTTGGCAGAAACTGTAAGGAACAAGGCTCGGTTTTATTTGACCATGTTCTATCTGTGGTATATCAGTTTATTTCTGTGTTTCGTCCAGATGATATGATACGATTATGAGGGACTACCTACGTGAAAATATAGTATCCTTTGGGTACTCTCTACTCCTGGGTATATGAAGAGATAAAACACTGGAAAAAGTAAAAGTACAGACAAAACAACAACTATTCCTCAGTTTCTACAAGTTAGAGTTGGCTATATGAATCCTCACCGACCATGTTTCCTCATTTATATGAGGATTTATCATGAATTGACAAGTTTTACGTTGGCTTCCAGCCTACTCCAACCCTCCTCCTTTATCCAGGTTTGGGACCAACAAATGTGAGCAAGGTCACATAGGTGGAGTAAAAAAGTAAAAGTACAAGAAAATAAAATTTTCATTTGTTCTTGAATTATTTCTTAATTTCAATTTTAGTCCTTTCATTAGTGCACAAATGTTTTACTTTGAATTTGTGTGTCAAGCATCTTTGGTCCTTTTGCAGCAGGATTCAGCCAAATTGACGAAAACTAGTAGCCCCTCCAGCTTCTCTGATTCTCCAGGCCTTCTACTGCCTCCTAACCCTATAAATCTTGGCTTACACCCTGCAATTTTGACACCAAAACCTGCAAAACATTGTTGTGAAACCTCGTGAAGCACTTAGGTGGCATTGATGTTTAAAGTAGGGTTGGGTTGGCCATCTTATAGGCGTCTAACTTAGTGACATAATTAAGGCAATTATCATTTCTCTTGTTATTTCTACAGTGATCCTAATTGAAAAGTCATCGAGGGACAGCAAAATCAGGTTGGCGCACAATTAATATGATACCATATCCAGTACTCTTATTCATGGACCTAATAATGTACAACTAATGTTTGTTGTTACATCTAAAGCAGTTTCATTTGACTTCAAATACTAGATTGAGGTGCTTAACTTTTCCTTTTGATTGTAAACATGTTCCACATCCTAACAAGTAATCCACTATTCTTTCTTTATATAGTTTTCTTATCTAACATAGACTAGCTAAATTGTAATCATGTTTAGACTGAATTTTTTTTTTCTTTCTCGGTTGTGTGCATACACGCTTATCTTCTGTTAACTACTCACTGTTTTGATGTAAAAGGTAATAGATTTCATTCAAAAGTATCAAGAAGGTAAAAGAAAGAGTACAAACTTGAAAATTTCCTTCTACATGTTGAAGGAATGCAAAAGATTTAACATAGAGTTTATATCCTGTACAATATTCTTCCTACACCATAAGTACAGACTTTTCAAGCATCTAGATTTAACATGAAATATGGTTTCCCTGCTATCATTAAAACATCTGTTATTCCTTTCCTATCATTAAACTACTCACTGTTTTGATGAGTAAAGACACGTGCTATGGATGATAGTGAGGCTGATCTTATCATCTGATCTTAGTACAAGAGAAGTAACCTTCTGGTGTTTATGTCTTGTTACTTTTATTTTATCTATGAAAAAAGAAACAAAAGTAATGTGTATTATATTTGAGACTGCTCTCTCGTTGAAGTGTTGTCTTCATTGACCTGAACAAATGCATGATTATTTTTTTTGATGAAGTAACAAATGCATGATTATTATTGACAATCATCTATAATAAATCTATGTTTCTATCTGTCTGTCCATCTATCGATATAATTGATATTTTACTCTTCTTTTCAGGTTAAATATTTGTGGCTTCTTTTTGATTTAGCTGCTGGTCCAGATAACCTGGTTGAGAATGGACCGTACAAGTAAAACTCCTATAACATCCTTCGTATTCATTATCTAGCATTTCTTTAAAGTTTTTGTGCTTCCCATCCTCCTCTATCCACACAAAGGAAAACAGAGATATATCCAAGGGAAAAAGAAGAAAACTTACCACTTCCTGTTCTATTTCCTCTATTTTTTAATTCACCATCATCCTTTCCCAAAAGAGATGCTTTTACTCATAATATTTGGTGGTTTTTGTTGTTCTTTCTTTAAAGGTATATCTTCAGCACAGAAGGCCATTTATTGCCTGCAACTCCTCAAATATCCTTAGTACGTGAGCATTGTTCATACTTCGGAGCATATTGTAGGAACAGCAATTTGAGACTCAAAACTCATTCATCCGAGAGTGCACAAACTAATTCCAGTGGCTCTCAAACACGACATGCAGATTCCAGTTTCTTATCGCGCTCCAGTTATCAAAGTTCCTCACCTGTCTCTGGTTTGAAGGTCAGAAATTTTATGGTAAAGGTTTTCATCAACTAATTCCCATTAAAAAATTGGTTCAATGGTTGAGAATTTGCTACACATGAGATTCCCCTTGTTTGATTTAGTTTAGCTAATTAAGCATGACAGTCTGGTGAAAAGTTGGAAGCAAGTCTTAGGTCTTTTTGTGAGATCCAAGTTGCCAGGCACGGTCATTTCTTTGATAGGATACCAAATTTTGTACAGCTTTGTCATCAAGTTGAAAATTTGCAAACTGAAGTTTCTTAATATTGCATCAAATATGTTCATTCTAATACTCCCTCTATCCCATTTTATGTGGCACACTTTCCTTTTTCATCTGTCCGATAAAGGATACATCTCTTTATATTTAGAAAAAAAATTAGCTTTAAACTTCTCATTTTACTCTTAGTGAGATAATTTATAGCCACACAATTGTCTATATCTTGATTTAGACCTCAAGTTTCAAAAAAAAATTCTCTTTTTTATGCATCATATGATACTTGTATCCTTCTGGGACTGCATCGATTTGGTAATCTTCAAATCATTGTACTTGTTTGCTTTAACGATCTTCAGTCCTTTAATCTTGCTTCGTAGTCTGCACTAGAATCTTCTTCCTTGACTTTATTTATTGACCGACTTCTTTTATTCCTTTCCATCTTTATTGATGGAAAGATTTGATACATTTAAAGTCCTTCCTTGTTGGCAAAACTTCTTTTAATTCTGCTTGACATACTTCATAATTGAGTAAGTCAACTTTACATACTTGACTTCATATATTTTGAAGAGCTCGAGAGTTTAGTGTTACGTGGCAAAGGTTCTCTTTTGTCCGATTTGTACTTTTGGTGTAAACAGAAAGTACCATTTGTATAGATGCTTAGATTCTTTGGAGGCTTAAGGTTTTAGTTGTGTAATACTGTGGTGAAATATAATACTGACTTGGCATATATCATAGGTATCTACTTGGATATAACAAATGAAAATTAGAATTATTTTTCAGAATAGCTACACATTCATATTCTTGGATGTTACTCTCCAGGGAGAAGATGAAACTAGCAAATTCCTATTAACTGCCAATTTCTCTAGTTATAGGTAGCTCATGTTTTTCCTTTTTATTATTAGCACTATTTTCAGAAATGCAGAATAAATACATTGGCATACCCCCATACTATGTACTAAATGAAACAAGCTCACAGTAAAAAAAAGGGAGGGGGAGGGGCACCTTGCTTGCAAATTCCAGGTTGGACTAAATTCCCAATGTTCTTTTGTAGCAGGGAGCTTGGATGTATTTCTCACACCTACCCAAATTACCATGTTAAGGTCCCTAGTTTTGGATCGAATCACTGGACGATTAACTGGAAAGTCAGGCCCAACACTCAGGTCTAAGTCCTTGTTCTTGCTCCTTGACCTGCCTATGATTGCTGAATTTTGCAATTCATTCAGGGGACTGTGGACGTGGGATCTTGTTTGAGAAAGTTGTTAATCTGTACGACTTGATTAATCCAACTTGTTTGATTAATAACGTCAACTCTCTAAAATAGAGGTTTACAGTACCAAGAGTCCTAAAAATTAAAAATAGCAAAAGTCCTATAAAACTGAAATATCAAGTCCTAATCCACTCAGGGAAGTTTTATTCGACGAACAAAATAATTCAGAAAATACTAATTATTATCTGTCCTGTTAATTCTCGCGTGTGGAATATTGATTCCCAACAAACGCATCAATAACATACCATCTGTAGTGACTGTTTTTCCTTCTGATATTAAGCTCAAGGTTTCATGGTTCCTTTCTTGCTGGAATTTTAAAATTTGTAAAAAAAGGGTAAGTAATTTTATTGATCTAAATGTGTGAAATCCTTTGGATGTGCCAGAATGAAAGATTTCACACAAAATGGGGAGAAACTCCACATTCTAGGGGTTTGCTTCTGGGTCAAGCTCGTCGCACTGGGCTTGCCTAGTGCGGATTACCTCTCCTATGTGGTTTGCGAGCTATTGCATAGGAGCGGGGGTTTTACCCTGTGCGCGGGTTTCCCTTGTCATCAAAAAAATAAAAAACTCCACATTCTATACCTTGATTCTATTTTACATGGCTAGTGATGTTCCAGCTTCTTTTGCCCCCCACCCAAACAAATAAAAAAAGAACTAGTGAGATTTTCAATGTACTGGAAGATTCATTTTCACTTCTATGCTGAGGAAGATTTGTTTTTATGACAGGGACTCTGTCCAGGTCTAACCTATGAACAAAGGTTTGGCATATCATTCATGTCTCCGGTGGACCCAAGTAGTGAGGATGAAAATTCAAGCCAAAGGGAGACAACTGAAGTTCAGAGCCATTCAGTTGTGCTGAATTCAAACCCCGATCCTGAAGTTTCCTTATCGGGTCCTCATAATGATCATGACAACGACCCAGCTCGTATTCCCCAAGAAGAAAGCCCCTCTTCTAAACAAAAAAGATGACTGGTGGACCTGTAATGGATTTTAGCCTTTTCCTGTTTGCTGTCCGTTTAAGGACTCTTCTCAGAGTTGGTCATGATTTGGAAGGGGTTCAAGCTTCAACGTCCTGGAACGGTTCTGCAAGTATATGGCGATTTGACTGATACCCGTTGGGACCAGAAGATGGTACTTGTAGCAAGTGCTCAATCATGATTCTTAAATGGTTATTAGGACTCATACAGTCATATACATCTTATACATAGAGCTGGTATCCTGCAAGAACGTTGGAATCAGCAGGTGACTTAAAATATGTCTAGCAAGGTATCATACAGTATACCAAGTTAGCTAACCTATTAACTGTTGCAATGTAGTTGAGGATGACCAAATTTTTGGTGATCAAGATCAGGGACAGAAAGGGAGAGGAATCAATTTGTGTACATTAAAATATTGCGAAAACTAGGCAGCGAATCTGTTCCTTGGTCTGTTATTTTCTCCAGCCAATTTGGTTGTAGTTTGCCCAATTTCATGTTGTAATATATCAATCAGTGTCGAATGGACACCATTTTTAGAGTACTCTGGATCACAAGTTTTCTGGTTCTATAGTTCTGCAAATTTAGAATGTTGAAACTTATAGCTGAGTTTCAGCTCAAAACTAACAGTGACAACCTCTCATTCATATGAATGGATCACAATCCAATTCATTTTCAATTAGTTCAAATCTGATAAAATCAACCCATTTTCCACCACCACTCAAGTGTAGGGTCATAGAGATACACTCTGAGAGGATCAGAACTTTCATTCTAGATACAAACATATGTTATTGGAAGCCTCCGACAGTTCATTTTTCCGGCAATTTGTCGAACAGAGCATATTCAAATTTCAAACTACTCACAAGTATGTAAAACACTCCAATATCTTCCACCTGCTTGAAATTTTTACTCACAAATGAATTGAGAAAGCCAACGGAAAGATCCCATTCTGACTTCGTAGAGCCAGCGTTGCACTTACCTCGTCAAAGGATATTGTCTCTCTTTTTTTTTCCTTTTCTTATTCATGAGGCCAACAATTCACCACCACCAACATACCAACTCGTAAAGTGAGGAGGTATGTGGAGGATAGAGTAATAAACAACTACCGATAGTAGCAAAATAATACTATAATCAAACATATAATAACATAAAACGAAGAACAAGAAACAACAGTAATACTACGACTACTAGAATGAACAGCAAGTCAATACACTCCTACTTACCTCCTACCTACGACCCTTCTAGCCTAAAATAAAAAAGAAAGCACTTTAGCCAATAATAGGGTCGGGTAAGAATCTGGCCTGTCTATCTAGGGAAGCCCTAAAACCCAAATAAATCAGCCCAGCCCAGCCCATTTGAGAAAAGCCCAGAACATCAAGAAAAGACGTTAGAATTCATATGACCATTTGGCCCCTAATTTGAATTCCTTGGCCATTGGCGCCATGAAATGCAATGAATCAAGCTGTTTCCCATCTTCTCCAAACTTGCAAAACTCTACACAGGTTAAAATCCGTCCACGCCCATTTATTAGTATGTGGATCCATTGCCTCATCAGACCTTGTTCTGAACAAAATTATTCGCCTTTATTCTCGTTTCGGTGCCACAAACTATGCTCGCAAGGTGTTTGATGAAATTCCTGAACGAAACCCTTTTCTTTGGACTTCAATAATTCATGGGTATGTTGAAAATTCTCAGCATACTGAAGCTTTTTCTCTCTTCCGTGATATGCGTATTGGCGATGTTACGCCTTTGAATTTTACTATATCATCTATACTTAAGGCATTAGGACGGCTGAAATGGCCGAGAGATGGTGAGGGGATGTTAGGGCTAATATGGAAATGTGGGTTTGGTTTTGATTTACTTGTGCAAAATTCTGTGATTGACTGTTTCATGAGATGTGGGGAAGTTGATTGTGCCAGACGAGTATTTGATGGGATGGAGGAAAAGGATGTTGTTTCTTGGAATTCAATGGTATCGGGGTATGTGACTAATGATAGACTCGAAATTGCACGAGAGTTGTTTGATAGCATGGATGAGAAAAATGTAGTTTCTTGGACTAGTGTGATATGTGGCTATGTTAGGAAGGGAGATATGGAGGAGGCTAGGAACCTTTTCAACAATATGCCTACTAAGGATATGGCTGCTTGGAATGTGATGATTTCAGGGTATACAGATGTTGGTGATATGCAGACAGCGAATTCTCTGTTTCAGGCAATGCCTGTTCGTGACACTGGAACATGGAATTTGATGTTATCAGGGTATTGTAAGGTGGCCGAGTTAGAAAGAGCAAGGGACTACTTTGAACGAATTCCCTGTAGGAATGTGGTGTCATGGACTATGATGATAGATGGTTATGTTAAGTCTGGGAAATTGCATGAAGCAAGGTGTTTATTTGATGAAATGCCTCAGAAAAATCTTATTACATGGTCAACCATGATTAGTGGTTATGCTAAGAATGGGAAACCTTCTGCTGCTTTGGAATTGTTCAAAAACTTCAAAAAGCAAAGTCTTGAACTGGATGAGACTTTTATTTTGAGTATCATCTCAGCTTGCTCTCAATTAGGGATTGTAGATGCAGTTGAGTCAGTCATGAGTGTTGATGTAGGATCCAGATATTTTTCTGATACACGTGTTGTTAACAGTTTGGTAGACCTCTATGCAAAATGTGGAAATATTGAGAAAGCCTCGCAAGTATTTGAAATGGCAGATAAAAAAGATTTCTATTGTTATAGTACTATGATTGCTGCGTTTGCTAATCATGGCTTGGTTGAAAAAGCATTATATTTATTTGAGGATATGCAAAGAGAGAATATAGAGCCCGATGAAGTAACTTTCCTCGCAGTTTTGAGTGCTTGCAACCATGGAGGACTTATTGATAAAGGGAGGAGGTACTTTAAACACATGACTGAAGAATTCAGAATTCAGCCCACAGAAAAACATTATGCATGCATGGTAGATATCCTTGGTCGTGGTGGGTTCTTTGAAGAGGCCCATGAGATGATATTGAGTATGCATGTGGCTCCCACTTCAGCCGTTTGGGGTGCAATGCTTGCAGCTTGCAATGTTCACTGCAATGTCCAGATGGCTGAAGTTGCAGCATCTGAGTTATTCAAGATTGAGCCTGAGAATTCTGGAAATTACATTCTCCTGTCCAATATTTATGCTGCTGCAGGAAGATGGCATGATGTAGCTAGAGTAAGGGCACTGATCAGAGAGCATCATGTGAAAAAAAATCGGGGATCTAGCTGGATTGAGTTGGATTCTGCAGTGCACGAGTTTGTAATGGGAGATGTGTCACATGTGGATGTAGACAGGATATGCTTCATATTGAGTCTACTAAATGAAGATATGAAGCTTTCAGGATATACCAAAGATAAGGATCTGCATCGAATTTCGACGTGGTACCCCTCTTATCTATCTCTTTCAAGTGATTCTGAAATGGACGAGGAACTGTTTTGAGTGATCTCTGCCACAACATACCGAGGTACTTCTCCCGGATGTAGAATTTCAACATTAACGTCCTTATCTTAAATGATGAAAATGTTTAGGATTTGTAACCTGGCTCTTAATAAAATATTATTGAAACAGGCTTGTATGTTTGTCAAAAGGCCATAGTCAACCTTGAAAATTTCTTGCTTCTGAAATCTGAGGAATGTTGTATATTTCTTTAGTTTCCTTTGTCGCTGTTATGAGTTGCCTATATCTTTTTGGTGAACTTAAACCTAACTGAGTGAAAGTTAAATAAGATACCTGGAGAAAAAATAAGAATAAGAATTAGCCAAGGGGAATTTTGTCAACTTTTCTCCATGAGGCTTTGTTGTGCATATGGTTTCTGTACAAAAACTAAATTGTTGAAAGAACGACAAACATATTTTGTATTTAAAAAATAAAGAAAAAGATATTAAGTTACTTTACGTGATAAACTTAAAGCTAAAGAAACAGGGAAAACCAAAATTCACTGATACTTGCTCTGGAAGTTTAGAATGTGAAATGCTTAGTAGGAGGTGTAAGACATTATTTATTTGTCCATTGTAAACACTAAACCACATTAGCCTATTTTGTTGATCTCTTTCGTTTGCTAGAAACTCCTTATACCAGAAGTTCCACAAACTTTTTCCAAAATAACAATGTGACTTGCACCTGGAAAAAAAACTGCCCACTCCTATGGAAAACCAATGGTTTTCATGTCAGTGTTTTGACATCGGGCAATGGAAGAAGAACAGACAGCTGCTAGAATCTTGAAGAGTTTAGTCATGTATATCTGGCTTTAGGATGCTAAACATAGAAGTGATTGCAGATTAAACATATGATGCAACTTAGTAAGTCATTTCATATCTTTGGGACATATGTTCTATAAAGAAGATTGATGTGAATTAGTAAATAGATCTAGTTACCCTTACTAATTATGTTGGTCAAGTGTGAATAATGACTTTAACATTTGAAACCAGATGTATTAGGGCATTTAGATAATTAGGGAATGATAAGATCTGAGATATAAAAATCAATATTATATAAGCAATAATAATGATCAGCTTATCTCCCCTTTTCAGCTAACTTTCTTTTTGCTTAATATATAGGTAGCACAAGGCTCCAAGCTAACTTATTTTTTAAGCCTTAAAGTTGTTACAAAATTGAATAATTACACTAGTAAAGCACAAATAATCTTCTCAAGAAAAAAAAAACTTTAATTATTCGACAAATCATGTCTTATGTCCACCAACTAGCAGCTAACATGATGGTTAAGGATACTTTAATCTCTAAAACCCCAACCCACAAACATAATTATCACAGGACAAAAAGAATTAATTAAAGGACTAAGCAGCAATGATAAAGTTTGATTAACAAAACTAAAGGCTAATTAATTATACGTACATTGGAATGGGAATCTTTCATTATTTTACTTACCCATATGTGAATAAGGCAATTTGCGAGGATGGTATGTTCATTAATGGTGGACTTTAAATTAGTGTTTGGTTAATTAATGCATTCGTTGCACCTGTACTTGACTAATTCAGGCCTTTGACCATGTTTATTTATCTCTCCTATCTTAATTACTTCTCATGGAATTGTAATTATACTAGTATCCGTAGGGAAGGGTACTCGAACTCGAAACCTCTGGTAAAGTGCAACTATCACTTATTAAATGCTTTAACCATATACTGCAAAATTTCCCTCTTCTGGTCTTGGCTTCAAATGATTTCTCCACCTCAACTAATTTGCCTAAATAGCTTCAAAAATATTATAGAACAATCCATCAATAATACATCTTGAAACAGAGGCAAGCTTTCCCCAACTTGTGCTTTCTTTCGATAGTTATTAGTAATTTTTTTCAAACAAATTGAAATGGATGAAATAGTAATAATCAAGTGAATCTGCTGATGCTTTGATTTGAGACTATACCATAAAAATAGACCTTTGGAAGTTATAGCAACATCAACTACTGTACACTATATGCTTCCAAAGCTAGCAAATACCCCATTAATGTCACATTGTATATGTATGGATCTGAATCTGATGATATTATTGCTAGCCTTGTGTTTATTTTTTTCCATACTAAATAAGTTGTGTTGAATGTGGTAATCTATGGTAATGTTAGAAGAAACAAATGAAGTGCATAGAACTTTAGATTATTATTCCATTTGAGAACAATAAAGAGATGTGTTAAAACCCCAAGCCAAATAAGAAGGAAGAAAGAAAGAACTTCAAGATAGATTAAGAAGAACAAAGGAAAAAACTCATTTCATTTGAGAATACTGTGTCTGTCTATACAATTGCTTCCAGAGCAAATACATTCTTCATATGCTATTATCACACTGCAGGATCTATAAAAACCACCATGGTTTCTAAGCCTGCACAACATATAGGAATAAGAGTTTCATTTTTTACCCCTTCAAAACAAAACTGCTCTTTCTTCTGTTTTGCACTTCCCAATCAGTGTAAAACAAATTTCCAGCTTCTTGCAATTCGACAACCCAAGCTCAAAAAGACCCCCTTTTTGTCCCTGTTTAAACAGAGAAGAATTCATAATCTTCTTCTCAAACTCCACATCCTAACCCTCTTGCTTCTGATCCTTTCATTATCCTTAGCCTCTTACATGATGATAAGAACATTCTGAAATACCATAAAAAGAACCCCAAATTAGAAAAATCCAAAAAAAAAAAACATGGTGATTCCTAAATAATATTAGATTCAAGATTCAAAAACTTACTCAAAAGGAACATCTCCAACAAGCATCAAGTCACCATCTTTATCTTCATAAGCAGGAGCAAATTCAGACCCTTTATACCCTTCCCTTTCTGAATATTCACCTATACTCAGCTTGAACATTTTCTCTAATGCCTTTAACAGTTCTGGATAACCCTTGCACAATTTCAGATCAATTTTTCTAAGATAAGGGGCTCCATCCATACTAACTTTCACATACATTCCACACTCAGCTTCTGCTTTCTTTGATGGAAAGCTATTTTTCCTGTTAGATCTCACTGGTGGCCACCCCACTATTTGTGTCCTGCAAATCATTTTATCATTTTCAAAGTTTAGTCCTTTTCTTCATTACCTGATAGAAATTTTTTCCATGATTTTAAAAGGGAAAATATCAAGACTTACTTGGCAACAGGTGGAGTTTTGGAATCAGAAATGGAGTTTGATTCACAATCTTCATCCTCAGGCAAAGCCCTCTTGTTATTCTTAACATTAAAGACAATTTCTTTGTCAGATTCTTCATCTGTCCTCCCTGGTAAACCCAATCTAAGCTCTGTTGCCTTGAGATTCAAATCTTTCTCATGAGCCAAAACACACTCCATCTTTCTTTTTTCACAAATTTGATTCAGAAAAAGATTACAATTCAAGTTTCCTTCTCCAAGACTTTTGTTTTTCTTCTTCAAGATTGATTTGAAGATGCTTAATGGTGGCTTGTTGTAATATATAAGGAGAAAGTGAAATAAGAGAGTTGTATAGAGAGGGGGCCACGGGACGGTAGGCAAGATAAGATGAGATATTTAAACATTTAATTTGCCTACTTAATCAAATACTTTAGTCTGTAATATCACTTTCTCTGTTTTTAATTACTTTTTCACTTTTGAATTGACACACTTATTAAGAAAATAATTATTGATATAGTGAATTTATCATTTTACTCTTATTAATTATGAAGTATATGAATTAAAAAGTTAAGGTTTTCAAAATGTTCTACCATTTTCAAAGTAATTAATTGAGGGTATAATAGAGAAAAAAAGTTTGTCGTTCCTTAATTTATCAAAATAAATAAGTAATTAGGGACAACTAAAAAAAAAAAACAAATAATTAGAAACAAATAGAATAAGTTAATTCAAAAAATATAATTATAAAATAATTTAATTCGCAAACCAAATAATTTAAGATATTGAAAAAAAAAGGGACAAGACAAGGTAAGTTGTCGGGTGGAAGAGTTGCAGCATTGAGGCAAGTGATTAATATATTTGGGGGACAAGAATTGTACAAGCTCAGTTGCCCATGTGGTCCTGTGATCAAGACTTTAATAGAATAAACGGTCAAGATGCCTTTTGGAAATTTGTGGGACCAAAATCAGGACCGTCCAATTCTGCTCAATTAAGATAAGCACTAATCCACAGTTAACAAATATTGAGCATGATTATCTATGTGTTTATCCCCAAAACTTACAAATCACAATTAAGATAAGCACTACTCAATTTGAATTTTCAGATTTTTGTTATTGTTGTTGTTAAAATAAAATTGTATTTAATAGTTTTTTATGTTTAAAATTAAAGCGATAAATAGGAGTAGTACTACTATTTAGGGGCGGGGCTATAGTCACTGTTGAACACTCTTCATCAAAAAATTACACTGTATATATATGTCAAATTCTGTATTTAAAGAATATATATTTAAAATTAAACACTCTTAACAAAAACTACGTCTTTGATGCAATGATAATGGGTGTCCATTCGAATGAAGAAGTTTTGGGTTAGGATCCCATATAGCAGAATATTTTATTTATTTTTGACAATCATACATCATTATTCTTGGACACTCTTTGATAAATTTTTTGGCTTTGCCATTCCTACCACTCCCTCTGTCCCTAATTACTTGTCCACTTTTGAATTGACATACCTATTAAGAAAATAATTAATGACATTGTGAGTTTACCATTTTACCCCTATTAATTATAAAGTTGATGAAAAGCTCTACATTTTTCAATATAATTAATCATTTAATTGAAGGTATAAATAGGTAAAAAGAATTTATCCTTTTTTGATTTGTTAAAATGGATAAATAATTAAGGACAACTATAAAAGAAAAAATAGACAAGTAATTAGGAATGGAGAAAATATTATATAATGACAAGTTGACAGCTGTGGTAAGTAATGTGCAGTAGGGTAGTGTTGGGGAGAGAATTGGGAAGGAGAAAAGAAGGCTACCATGTGAGAATTTGGATTCGAGTTTTATTTGAATCAAAATCATTTTATTAGGAAGCGATTGAGATCTTAATATAAAATTTTATATGGATATATTAAAAGAATGTAGCCTACAGTTGCAATTTGTAGCCACATAAAGTGAATCGAGAGGGAATATCGTTTTCGTTATTAATTTCTCTCTATTTTGTGTCAGTCATGTAACCGTGCATTTATTCTAGCTTCTAGTATTTTTATGTACGTCATTGATTGCGAAATTTGACCCTAATCCCAGGGAATTTTATATTACCAGTCTACTAGTTTTTTTTTGTCTTAGACATATTATAATTTAATCTTGACTAATAACAAAACTCCAAAATGATATACAAGATTAATATTGCCGTCTCTGTCACAAGTTTTACCCTCTTCGGATGAGCACTTTGTACGCACAAGATTAATAATGTCTTTTTACTATATATTAAAACATTTATTGAAGGATTATTAACATAAGTAATGAAAATAATAGATATTAACAGAAAAATCTACGAGAGTAATACAAAGATTACTAATATGATCGGACAACAAGATAACAGACCGTCACATACTAACTTTCTACCCTAATTTGTATCCTTCACTCTCTTATCTAAAGTCATGTCATCATATGAAGTTGTGTATACTTCTTCGACCTACCTCCACCTTTCATGGAACTATCTATATACCTCTATTTTTATTAATTATGTTTTGTATTGCCTACATTAAAATATGTTTGTGAAGCTGTAACTTTATGTGAATAAGGCCATCATGTATGTTGTTGTCCTCTTGAGAATTATTCTGAAAATATTTTTTCCTGAATCTCAGGAATCACAATAACTGAATATATATTCTTCTCCTTTCTAAGCAATATATATATATATATATATCAAATCATCAATATCTACATTTGTTATCATGAGATATGCCTTTGACACCGTCCAAGGGATACACCACTAACTTTCTTTATACCCCAAGTGGATTTTTTTTATTTACAACATAAAATAAAACAAATAATAACTTTTGGAAGGTACTCAACTAAATTTCACAAATTTTGATAAGATGAATTAGCGATTTTGAAATCCAAGTTGTAACACTAATAGTTTGGTTGGAAATAAATTATTTCAAGATTAATTATCCTGGGATAATTTATCCTACCCTGAATATGGGATAACTTATCCATCACTATTGTATAAATAGTGGGATAAGTTATCCCAAATATTGCAATCAAACAAGACATCAAATTTTTATTTCAGGACTATTTATTTTTTCCCTCACACCAACCGACCTCGTCAGTTTTAGTTTATTTCGTTTACTCTTTTCCCTCTGAAATGGTAAAAGGAACCGTATGCATGCATGATGTCAGTAAAATGGATGAAAATTGGGTTTGTCGAAGCTGAGCCCAAATACATTTGAACCTCTAAAGATATAGGCTAGAAAGCCCATCAACTTAGGGGGCCTTTCTTGTATGGAAGAAATGATATTGGAAAAAGTGTAAATTTCATATATGACATATATTATAGTACGATTTTCAAGCTATAACAGTAGATTTAGACTTTCAAGCTACAACATTAAAAATTTCAGGTTATAACAAGTTAAAAAAAAAATGTTTTTATTAATTGGAAAAAACTTAAAAAAATAAATAAAAAGATAAACGAAAATTTTAAAAAAAAAACGGAATTAGAAATAATAAAGTAAAAAACTGAAATTGTGAGCTGTAATTTAATTTGAATTTATTGTAGATAATTAATGATTAGCATGAAATAAGGGATCCAAACTAATTAAGAATATTCAGTTTCCTTAATTCACTCTAATTTGTTAAAATTAATTCAAAAATCTGATTTTAAAAATCAATTTCCATTTATTTAATAAATGATTAATCTATTTATGGTTTTTTATTATTAATTAATAATATGTAATTAATAAGGAAAAAATGAAAAAAAAACGGAAATAGGGGTGTCAATTAAATTTGAATTAATTTAAGATAATTATTAATTAGCATGAATTAAGGAATCTCAAACTAATTAAGAATATTCAGTTTCCTTAATTCACTCTAATTTGTTAAAATTAATTCAAAAAT